>NC_061090.1:55433524-55436024 GCF_015104395.2 Macrobrachium nipponense | reverse complement strand
GTTATTGTTCTCGTTGGGGAGGTAAGAAAGGTCTATGGAAAAGGTATTTCGTGCTGACTTAAAGATATAGGACTTTTAGGATAGGATATTCATGTTCTATGGGAATGAAAATGTAAAAAATAAATAACGTGTATGATAAACAGTACAGAATCATTATTTCTAATAAAATTTAGCGCTTTTATTTTAATTTTCGTTGGTGAAACAAACTTCTATTTGACCGTAGATTTTAACACGCGCCTGAGTAAGCTGGAGGTCGGATCACGCATTGTTTCTATACTTCTGTCTTAAGTTTCCATTATATCAAGGTTAGATTTTTCAGACTGATGTAAGACAATTTCACTATCAAAAAATATATTCGCAAAACTTTTTTTTTATAATGCATTCACATTGCTTGCTGCACCTATACAACTTCTTAGGAGTTCATGAAGAGAAGGATAAGTTTTATGATGAATTGAATTTCAACTTTTTATATCAAGGATAAAGACAAAATCCACGTAAGAAAAGGAAACAATGGAATAGCCGCTCCGAGGCCTTTCGACTTCTCGTCCTTCACCAAGCACCGATGCCTTTATTGACGTATCTATCTCGTTCCATATTTTCATGATTCAGTTATATATTGAGGATGTATATTGATAATATTGCCCGATTCATATCTTCGCCAAAGATGCGTCAGAATCCCTCATGTTTTAGTAGGATATATTATAATATATCACACGCGATATCTAATAGGAATATATATGCATATATACATATATATATATATATATATATATATATATATATATATATATATATACATATTATAAATATATATATATATATATATATATATATATATATATATATATATATATATATATATATATATATATATTTAGCGGCTCAGTGAAATAAATATATAGGAGCTTCAGAAGGTGTCCATGATACAAACAGTAAAAGGAATAAAATTTATTACCAACGAAACGTTTTGCACAGGAAACTTCTGTGCATCATCAGTCTGTAAAAGAGCAAAGAGACACATAAATAACATTGAATGATAAAAACAAAGGAACTCACAAATATTAAAATAGTCTTAAAAGTTAAAAATATCAAAGTAAAAACAAACAAAGGTAAAGAGAGAGAGAACAACCCAAACACCAACCGTCCATAATGTAGAGAGAAGGTGGAATGATAAAAATCAGTTGACGATGACGACGTCAACTATGCCAAGTATAGAGTTGCTAAGGAGGTATTGCTATTGGGTGAAGGAACAAGTTTCTTAATGTATAACGACTCGAGGGTAGTTAGATGGTCAGGATTTTTGACATAATCTATTATTTTGAATTGTTCTTTTTGAATTTCAATTTTACAATTAGAAGCGTGGTTCCTGTTATTGAAAAATTCAGGTTGTTTTAACCAGTACGGAAGCTGAAACTCAGCAGCCTCCGAGTCGATCCAACGTAAGAGCCCGGACATCCAGGGCAGATAAATTTGTATATGACGTTGGATCTCATGAAGGGCTGAAGGCGGTCTTTAAAGTTAAAGAAGGAGCCAATTGTACATGGATTGTTTGTTACAAGTTTGACTCTGAGACAAGGAATCTCTTGTTCAATGATTCGTGTGAGATTGGACGAGATTTTGAAGTCAGGCATATATGGGATAGTTGCATAAAATAGTTTCTTAGGAACATCAAAATTAGGCAATGGTGGCTGAAAGAACTTGGTAAATATTTGATTGATCATTCTTGGAACTATTTCTTGTGGGAAAGAATTGGATTTGAAAAAGCTTAATAAAAACGTGATCTCATAATGAAAAATCTTCGAAGAAGATGAATATTTCAGGGCTCTATTGACTAATGGGTGGATTGTATTAAGTTTAAGAAACTTGTTCATTTACTCAATAGCAATACCTCCTCAGCAACTCTATACCTGGCATAGTTGACGTCGTCATCGTCAACTGATTTTTAGTCATTCCATCTTCTCTCTACATTATGGACAGTTGGTGTTTGGGTTGTTCTCTCTCTCTTTACCTCTGTTTGTTTTTACTTTGATACTTTTAACTTTTAAGACTATTTTAATATTTGTGAGTTCCTTGTTTTTTATCATTGAATGTTATTTATGTGTCTCTTTGCTCTTTTACAGACTGATGATGCACAGAAGTTTCCTGTGCGAAACGTTTCGTTGATAATAAACTTTATTCCTTTTACTGTTTGTATCATGGACACCTTCTGAAGCTCCTATATATATATATATATATATATATATATATATATATATATATATATATATATATATATATATATATATATATATATATATATATGCTATATATATATATATATATATGTATATATATATATATATATATATATATATATATATATATATATATATATATATATATATATATATATATATATATATAAATATATATATATATGAAATTTACTCACAACTATTTAAAAATATCATAAGTGGTAAGAACAGGCTCTTTTCTTGTAACGATCAGTGCCACAAAGGTT
>NC_061090.1:55378524-55428524 GCF_015104395.2 Macrobrachium nipponense | reverse complement strand
ATCTGCACTTCTTCCATAAGTAAGTCATGAACGATATAATGAAATATATATATATATATATAAATATATATATACTATAAAAATAGAAAAAAACGAATATATATATATAAATATATATATATAATATATATAGATATTTAGGTTGTCTCCAAGTTATTATCTTCATATATATATATATATATATACATATATATATATTTGATTTGCTGATATTATGTGGCATGGATGTGACATAGATGGCTTGACTTACGTTCTTAGTACTATATATTTGCCAGTCAGCTTCTAGTCTATACAATTCTGTATGGCGTAGCATCCAATTAATGATATTAATGGTTATAATATTTAGCGACCGCATGGAATGGCTGTGACTGATTTGGAGGAGTTTGTGGAAACTGATTTCAGGGCGTGTGGCCTGAATTCACTTCCCAGCGTGGAATCAGGGGAGTTTATCCCTAGTGATTAGAAATTCATTTTTCGATATAATGTGGTTCGGTTCCCGCAATAAGCTGTGGGTCCAGTTGTTAAGCAACCAGTTTGGTTCCTAGCCACGTAAGATGATAATCTAATCCTTCGGGCCACTAGCCCTAGGAGAGCTGTTAATCAGCACAGTGGTCTGGTTCAAGCAGGATTTAATTTTGGTATGTAGTCGCGCCACCCGTTCGCTTTGGGAGAAGAACGTTTGTCATATGACCCTTAAGGCCCCCATACACTGAACAAATGTCTGAACGGCCGTCTGAACGACTGTCGTTATCGACCCACCCACCCACTGTTCATACAGTATGAACGATCTCCGCACCGATTTCAGTCTGAAAGAAGATTTCGTCTCGAGAAGACATGGCATCATCTCTAGAATAGACGCCCGCCATAGCCTTATATCGGCAGACAAACCCATACCTTGAACGATCTGTGTATGACAGACTTAAGTCTCAAGCCAGCAGCAACCTGGTCGTGACAGATTCCCGCTAAGATCGTTCAGACACGAAGCTCCGCCCACTTTTGCATTCAGACAAGCCCATACACAGTGTATTTGCGAACGATACAGATAATCGTTCAGTGTATGGGGCCCTTTACGCGTGTAAGGAAGAGCGAGAACATTAAACTCTCGCTTGGTTACCGAGTGTTAGTGCAAGATCTCCAGTGAGAGCCAGAATGCGCATATTATGTGGGATGGTGCAAAAGAGGTCAAATCTTTAATTTCCGCTGTTCTGAATTGGTAACATTTTTGTATAAATTAATGTTGTTGTGAGAGGGCAAATCTTTAATTGCCCATGTTCTGAATTGGTAACATTTTTGTAATACAACTACTTTAACTATTGCTGTTGTAATACAGGGCAGCTTGGTTCTGCACTAACATTCCAACGCACAAACAAACAAACGCTAAACCTCGAGTTGAGGTTTAGCGTTTGTTTGTTTGTGCGTTAGATTGTTAGTGCAAAGTGCGAATGCTGCGAGATTAGCCTGTGGGCAAGAAAGATAAAGAAAAACAGCAGATGTCACTAGGCTGTTATGCTATCTTTTTCTTTAATAGAAAAACAATGCGTGATCCGACCTCCAGCTTACTCGGGCCGCGTGCAAGTTATAAACATTACATTCCTAACTTAACGTAAATTACAACATGCTAAAATCTATGGTCAAATGGAACGTTGCTTCACGAACGAAAATTAAAGTAAATACGCTATATTTTATTAGAAATAATTTTTATGCACTGTTTAACCTTCACGTTATTTAATTTCCACATTTTCATTCTAATAAATAAGTCACAAATATCCTATCCTAAATATCCCGTACATTCAACTTGAAGGGAAACACCTTTTTAAGAGTTTTTAGGTCCTCCTACCCCCCAAATAAAACAACAACAATAACAACAAAGTAGCTTATAGACTTACTCCCTGAGTGAGCGAACATCACTAAAGGGCCTTTTCCTATAGTACACCTTTGAAGAAGCCTCATAGAATGGTAACAATGGCAGGTGAGTGAGGAGGAAGCGTTCAACCCGAAACATGAAACAACTGAAAAAGATCTGTCCTCTATAACCTCTACTACATACACGGGTTTGCCCACTAAATCCGCCCCAGTTATCAAGCTATTATGAACGAGTCCTTTGACACGTCATGTCACGCAATTAGAAGATATGCATTTAGAATTCGACCTCCTCCTTGGGGTGATCGCACTGACGCATTTCTAATTGAAGTCGTGACACATATCCCAATGCTTCCTTGGACCTGACGTAACACCGGATTCCACACATATAAGCAAGGACTCAGAGAATTTTTTTTTCAGATATTCTGTAACACCCGCCGAGTCTACATTAGTACGAGCGGTGTCACTGAGCTTGGTATCTCTGCCGTAAGAAGGAGCAAACTTAGTAAGTTTTTAAGCCTTAAGACTGTTGCCCTTTTGCCTGATATGTGCCTTTTTAATGTGAAGTTTGATCAGGATTTCTAGTGAAGTCACAATTACCAACCAAATTAAGAAACTTTGCTCTAAGGTAAAGGATTTGTACCACTCTCTTTTATCTAATCTTGAACAATCTTATGTTAGACAATGAAGCTCTAGTGCAGCTAATCAGTAGGTCAATGTGTTTCATTCTTATAAGCTGAATATGTGTTATAAATGCAATAGAATCGGTTATCATAAGGTAGACTGCAAGGTTACTAGTTTCTATAACTGTGAGTCCAGGCTCAACACGCAGACAGATGATAATTCAGACAATCCAGCGAAGAGTAACCCTTATACTTATACGAGTGGCAGTCATCCTCAATATCATATCATGCTTTCAGTGATGTTTCTTGTATTCCTATTAGCCTACAATTATTTATTTTTCTATTTCTTATGGTGTATAGAAATTTCGCTTTTCTTGGGATATGTCACAGCAAAAATTTGGCTCGGGAAAGTTGGTCTGCATGACTGTATGAATGGTCTGAGAATTCCGTTTTATTTTATTTTATTTATTTATTTATTTATTTATTTATTTATTTATTTATTTATTTATTTATTTATTTATTTATTTATTTATTTATTTATTTATTTATTTATTTATTTATTTATTTGTCTATTTATTCATTTAATCATTTATTTATTTTATTAACGACATAACTGATGTTACTGTAATTTGTATAATTGTTCAATGTCCGGTCAACAGTTCAGTATATGTCGTTTATTTAATTATATTTATTTATTTATTTATTTATTTATTTTATTAACGTCATAACAGTGGGTACTGTAATTTGTATAATTGCTCAATACCCGGTCTACAATTCAGTATATGTCGTTTTCTGGTGAAGCAGACCACACATTAGGCGTGACCGAGCGAGATGTAATGATACAGACAGAGTTCCATTGTTGGGTGAGGTTTTTCTAAGTGAAGATGGAGGAAAAATGCAATCATAAACACAGAACGGGATGGAAATCTCGAGGTATGTATAACGTTGTATTTATCAAGTAAAACATGGCGATGTTTGTCATATACAAACGCTTGCTATATTCAGCGATCTTGCGGGTGAACTAAGGGGTTACGCAATCTAGCAATTCCGGGGTGAATGTTCCCGAACTGTAACCGAGTACCGGGGCCATCCCTAAAAAAAAAAAAAAAAAAAAAAAAAAAAAAAAAAAAAAAAAAAAAAAAAAAAAAAAAAAAAAAAAAAACGACACCATATCTTACAAAACTAACCAATAGAATCTTCTTGAAAATAATCTCATCATGTTTCCCAAACCAAAATTACACTATTCACATCTCATTTAACTAACCTAACCTAAACTAACGTAAGCTAGGCTAGTGGCAATAAATAAATAAATAAATAAATAAATAAAATAAAATAAAAACAGGTCTAATGAAACACTATAACTGGTTCACTTAAGACAGATTCTTGGGTGAGCCCCTATGCCTACGAGACGTTTGTTTGGCGGCCGCTGGTTGGCTGGGAGCTGCCTACCACCTCCCAGTACCAACCAATCAGCGACTGCCAAACAAACGTCTCGGAAGCATAGGGTTCACCCAAGAATCTACCTTAAGTGAACCAGCTGTCTTATATACGTCTCTGGAATTTACTTCCGGGGTAAGGATTCAGCGTCTAAGTTGCTTTAAAAACGAGACACGTGGAAGAGGAAATCAACTCAGAGTATAATCGAACATGTGCGGAGAAGTGGCCAGTTGTATTCACGCGTCGAAGAACGTCATTTTTTTTTTCGTGGAATCTTTGAGTCCGGTTGAAATCGGGTCTGTGCGTTAATTCGCGGGTGATACAATCAATCAAATGTGGCAGCTCTAGCAGAAGACCTATTCATTCTGGTGTTGAGATCATCAGCAGCGCTTGGTGTCGAAGTGTAGGACACCTGGGAACTGAGATTCCCGGCCGAGGAAGTAAGTAAGTGTTGAACTCTGAAACCATTCTATTTGACCAATTTTACCGTCACTGTTTTAGGGAATTGCTTTGGATGCATTTGTGTATTATTACGCTTTACCTTTTTGAAATTTATGATTTTATAACCATTTTTAATTTTTAATCATCCATGTGAGGTATTTGATCCTTAACGGAATGTTACTCCGATTAACTGAGGGAGATATACTCCTGCCTGTGTAAATGGAACAGACAAAAATGACCTTGAGAATCAGGTGTAAAAGACTTCGGAGAAATGAGGGTCGGATGGAGACTGGGTGGGAGATAGGGCGGCGGGTTGGGGGGTTGAGAGACAGAAATTATTTCATTATTTTATTTCGGGGAGTGCCTAGCGATTTTGATATCCATTTTCTGTTTTCGTTTTACCCAGTTCTTTGTTAAATTTATTTGACAAATTCTAGTATTTGTAAATCTAGGATTTGATTTTGCACACCTGAGAGAGAGAGAGAGAGAGAGAGAGAGAGAGAGAGAGAGAGAGAGAGAGAGAGGACAAGAAAAACTCCTCATAACAACTCATGATTACACTTATGTAATTTAATCACCGACGTGCAACGACGTGATAAAAACAATTTACCATTCGTGCAACCAGTATCCATAAAACTAATATTACATGAAGTCATCATTTGCATTCGGGGTAAATGACAGGCATCCAACAAAAACAAATCTTGACTCAGTCAGTCGCCCTTCCCAATTATCAGAAACAGATGTTCGCTTGATGCGGTGAACGATCTGCAGTCTTATCAAGAACTCAGTCGTAATGAATAAGTCCTTGCACAAATTCACCCATGCACGAGAGAGCTGCGCCATCAATTAGACAGTTTTGTCATTATTACTTCATGTCTTAAAGCATAAACACACACGTCCTGTCATGGTGAAAAGATCAGACCATAATTACTCATTATTATTATTATTATTATTATTATTATTATTATTATTTCATTCTCATTAGTCGAGTTATGACAGAGTATACATTCGTTGAATATGTTGATTAGACATCAGTAACTTAATTTCTTGAGTTGAATATAGAATTTAGGCCAAGGGCCAAGCACTGGGACCTATGAGGTCATTCAGCGCTGAAATGGAAACCGACAGGTTTGAAAGGTATAACAGGAGGAAAACCTCAAAGCAGTTGCACTATGAATCAATTGTTAGGAGAGGGTGGAAAGTAAGATGGAAGAAAGAGAATATGAAAGGAGGTACAGCAAAAGGAATGAAAGTGGTTGCAGCTAGGGGCCGAAGGCACGCTGCAAAGAACCTTAGGTAATGCCTACAGTGCACCACATGAGGTCCACTGACGGCACTACACCCATACGGGGGTAACTTTATTTGTGAGGTGAGGCGAAATAATATAATTTTAATTGTAATAGTTACGGTTGAAACCTCCTTCAATGGATATAGAATCTAGAATCTAGAATTCACCGATGGGACGGATCCCACTTAAGCTGAAATCTTCTGTCCTTTCCTCCAATTCTATTTTTCAATGAATTATTTTGAAAATATAATGAGATGTTTTTCCGCACTTATGCTGACAACAATTACGAAGTAAATGATAAGCCAGTTTAAATCATAGCAAGACATAACCAGACCTCCAGCTTACTAGGGGTGGGTGCTAAAATCTATGGTCAAATAGCGTGTTGTTTCACCAACGAAAATTATAATAAATACACTATATTTTATTTATTTTTATTATTCTTTTACATTTTATTCATTTTTTGTACACTTTATTTATTTTTGTACATTTTATTTACTTTTTACATTTTCATTCTAATAAATAAATCATGAATATCCTATCTTAAAATTCTTGTATTTCTAACTCGATGCGAAACACCTTTTTCAGACTTTTTTAGTCTTTTCCACAGGGCTTTCATGCCTCCTTAACAACAACAAAAACAACAAAGTAGTGTGCAGGCTTACTACCAGAGTAAGCAAAAAATTGTTATAAGAAATTATGCGCTGGAATCCACATTCCTATTTGCTATTTAAAAAAAATTGGGTGATAATTATCAATTCCTATTTCATTAACTTTTACAGAAACATATTCATTATCTGGCGTCGAGAAAAGCACTCCTTAACCACAAGACCCTCTAAAGTGGATCCAGGGACACTACTATGGAGTCTGGAAACGGATCTACGGATCACACGAAGCTCGGAAACGGATCTGTGGATTATTCGACGTCGGAAAACGGCCCACTGGATCACAGGACGATGGGGCTCGGAGTTCGTGACATCACCCGATCAGAAACTGGGTCTTTGTACCACAAGGCGCTGAAAAACAGCTCCTTCGTGGATCACCTGAGGTTGACAACCAGGTTCAAGAGTTATGAGGATCACACAGTCATGCAGAACGGATCTGTAAATGACACGAGGATGGAGAATGGACTGATCATAACTAACAAGACCATCCTGGATGTCATTCAAGAGTTTGCATTGGGGCCGGTAATATATACTCATTTTTCATCGCCCGATTAACTTGCTTTCTGAAGTCTTACAAATAAGTTGAATTTGGCTCGATTATGTTCGTATATTTGTCTTTAGCATTTTCTGCTGTTGTATTTTATCGTATTTTATATTATTTATTTGTTTATTTATTTATTTTTTCTTTTTGCTGGTGAAACAGAGGCATCTATTTACATATTTTCCAATCTCTCTGAAATCCACACACGTAATAAAAACAACCTCTACGACTATATGATTTAGTCAGCTGAAATCAAATGAGCTTTTTCTTTCATTTGTAGGGACAAGAAGATCCTTTCTACGTTTTGGACTTGGGAGACGTCATACAAAAGGTGGAAGCTTGGCGTGAGCTGATGCCGAGGATCAAAATTTTCTACGGTTTGCATTTTTTTCTTTTTTCTTCTTCTTCTTTCTCTTCTGATTTCTGTCATTTATTTATTTATTTATTTATTTTCTTTATTTTCAGCTGTGAAATGCAATGATACCAATACATTGCTGGAAACGTTAGCCATTCTTGGAACCGGATTTGACTGCGCTTCAAAGGTTTGGACAATTCATGACAGTTTTTTATGCTTAGAAAAACTTCCATATTGAAAATAACATGGTATGTATTATATTTCTTTATATCATTCCTTTATCGATTAATTCAGGCAGGTTGTATCAATATTTACATATCATTTTCCTTCCATTTCTCTTTCCCTCCAAAACTTGCATAACCATTTTTTTCCCTACGACTGACAACAGAAGGAGATAAGGCAAGTGCTGAGTTTAGGCGTCAGTCCCTCCCGCATTATTTACGCGCACCCGTGCAAGTCTGAGCACGACCTTAGGTACGCTTCGAAGGTCAACTTGCCCTTGATGACCTTCGACAGCCGAGAGGAGCTGGTGCAGGTGAAGAAATGTTACCCACAAGAAGAGTGAGTACTTCCTCGGGGCGGTTAGATATTGGATGAATCCTCATTGTTGATTTGAGTTTGTCTGTTACAATACTTTCTCTCTGCGAGAACGTTTAAACCACAGAAAAATAAAAGACGGTGTTTTTTAAATCTCTCGTGATCAACAGGCTGGTGCTCAGAATCCTGTGTGATGCTCTCAAAGCCACTTACAAATTTGGTAGCAAATACGGAGCACCCATGGAGGATACCAGGAAGCTCCTAAGCATGGCCAAGGATCTCGGGCTGGATGTTGTGGGCGTGTCCTTCCACGTCGGTTCAGACTGCCGGGAACCAGAAGCCTATAGTCGGGCTATTGCCAAGGCCAAACAGGTGAGATTTTACCCACAGGTATTGATTGACAAAGGATTTTTAGAAGGATTTTGCCACCAGGGGAGTTTTCCAGAGAAGGAGTTTTAAAGGATTTCTCTTCCCGTGAGGTGTCTTGTCGAAAACTCATGGGAAAGACCCTGGAACTCTTTTAAAAATGACCCCTCAAGAACTTTTTACTTAATTCCTGTGAACTGTATTAAATCTAATCATGTATGCTAGATCATTTTAAAGTTTCCTATTCTTTAATGATGTTTTCTTCCTCGTTATCCTTAGCTATGTAAGTACTTTGATAGTTTCCTCCCTTAATGTCCACTTACCAATTCTTTCACCAGTTTCTGCAGTTTTTTATTGTCTATTACAGATGAAGGACGATGCCATAAGTGTCGGTATCTAAAAACAAAAATGCCTGTTTCATTAGCTTCCATTTCATGTTTTTCTTAGAACAAGACAGAATGTCCACTAAAAATTTATTATTCGGAAAATCGGAGCTTGACTGTGCACCCTAATAACTTGGCAAAAGTTGTATATCATTACAACATTATGGAAAAGCAGATTCCTTTTATGGCACCCAAGTTCCCCTGTTTTGTCATCCTGGAGTAATCCATTAGGTTTTTCACGAACAGGAAGTCAGACACCTAACAATGGAACTATTCCAAGCAATAAGTTAAACCAGCTAGACAATATGCATCCACTCGTATTGTTCCTACTAATCTAAACTTCCAGGAAAGGTAAAGGGCCCAGTTTTGCAACCAACTACCAAACTGATTCGTCAGGACACAAATTGACCTAGGTTTCTGATTACCTTGCAAACTGAAAATCTGTCTACCAAGATTTTATTCAGCAAATTTCAAAACTATTCAGAGAAGAAAGCGATCCAGCTGCTCCACTCGATGCAAATATAAAGGCCATCGCATAGAAAGATGGACTAATTATAGAATTATCTTGTAAACTCAAACTGTACTGAACAAGGCAATTGCCATTTAATCCCTACCCCACAAAATCTAAGCCTGTTGGACAGAAAAATGACTCCGCATTACCAGGCCAATCAATTTCAAAGAAAATAAAACTGGAAATGAATTCTTACAGGTGTTTGACGAAGCTGAAGCCCTGGGGATGAGATTGACCCTTCTGGATATTGGCGGTGGGTTTCCAGGAAGAATCAGCGATGGACTGGAGAACTTCGCTTCAGTCATCAATTCCGCTTTGGATGAACACTTTCCTCCACAGGATCACAATGATCTAAAGGTGTTTGTTTGTTTGTTTGCTGGGGGTGTTTTTACATTTCATGGAACCAGTAGTTATTCTGCAATGGGCCTAACGACTTTACGTTACTTCTGAACCACGTCGAGAGTGAACTTCTATCACTAGATATACACATCTCTGACCCCTCAATGGAATGCCCGAGAATTGAACTCACGGCCACTGAGGTGGCACGCTAAGACCAATCTGACCATGCCACTGAGGTACTATCTAAAGGTATCACGACTCTTGTTTCTCGTTTTGCACCCCTACTGATGTTTCTGCTGCAGCTTAATAACAGTAACAGTAATTAGTGTTATCATTATTACAAACTTGATGGTACATGCTACACTGCGCTGGAACCCAGCGCTGCCCATCATAGTCTCTACCTACCCTCCCGATCCCCTACCTACCCCGCCCAAACTCGGGGAGGACAAGCAGGTTTGCAGAATGAGGGTGGATGTGTCATGTCTCCCATACCTTCTTGATCACCTACCTACCCCGCCCCCTATGGAGGAGTTATGAAGTTCCATTTGACAACGTCTGTGTGTGTGTGTGAGAGAGAGAGAGAGAGAGAGAGGGTGTAATTGCTGTATGGATGGTTAATGACTGAATTGGTTGTCGATAGGTTCTGGGCTGTTTTGCTGTTGGAGGTCTGTGTTTTGAGTGAGAGTTTTTGAGTCAGTCTTAAGCGAGTCTTTAGTAAGAACTGGTGAGGTTTATTAGTGTCGGACAGTTATTTGAAGGATTGGAAATTAGCTGTTTTTTGTGTGTTGTTTTGTTGTTGTCAAGTTAGTGTTTTTTTTTTTTTTTTTTTTTTGCTTAGAGTTGTTGTGCCGGTGCTGTTGTGTTGTTTGTGCAGTGGTCTTTTGTTGTGTTGTGTTTTGTTGTTATGTGTGATTTTTTGTATTGTTGTTGGTATTTCTGGACCTCAACCAGTGGGACAGCACAGGATAGCCGGGAGTATCTGGAGTGTTGGTAAGTACGTGTGTTTTGTGTTGTTTTTGTTTTTGTTTTGTTTTTGTATAGGTGTAGGTCAATTGTCCTGCTGTATTGTTGTGTTAAGAAGAAAGTGTGACTGAGGGTGGATTTTGGCAGGTGGATCGTTTAGGTTAATGTGGGGGGGGATTTTGCTCTTGTTTTTTTTCTGGCTTGTGATCCCGCCACACCCCCACCCCAAGGGCCAGACAAACAAGAAAGAACCACTCAGATTTTATTTTTATTATTATATCATTATTATTTAATCTTGTATAATTTGGACACTTCACAAGCAGGCTGAATACAATTAAAAGACTTACTGATAATCATAACTAATTAGTCCTTCATGCGAAAATACAGAAATGGACAAAGATCAGTTCTCCACTTTTTTTTCAACCAGTTTGTGATATGTATGCGATAACTTACTAACATGTAATTATGGCATGTTTTACTGTAGTATAAATGCACCTTTACAGTGAAATCTCTTGGTTTTCACCTAGTTATGCAATGCACTTATTGATTTCTCTATTGATCTTCGCATATTTGCATTTTTAGATTAATTTTCAGTGGTCTTCAACCACGTATAAACTTATCAATATACCTGTTAGGGAAAGATACATTAGTGTACCAAACTTTGAGCTTTATTTTCAGCAACCTTGTTTCTTGTTTCATATCATATTGATGTGGGAGACTTCACATTGCCTCAATTTTTTTCCAATTTTATGTGTGCGATAACTTATCTTTTACACATCACAAACAGGTAGGAAATAGAACCAAATCCAGAGAACGAACCATTAGCAAATAGTGGATAATTATATGAAGCAATGATTATGTCTTTGTAGTAAAACATGACATAAACACATGTTAGCAACATACTATGACTCCAAATGACCCTATAACTTGTATCCAACCTCTTTGTGATGTGTGAACAATAAATTACTGACGCTCGTTCATGAAGTTTTTTTTTTCCGTGGTGTAGACGCACCCTAACATTTATATAATACCCTCTCACTGCCCAGATATCCATAGATCATCTAAAACCCAGTTCTAGCCCTTATCCCAAAAAACACACGATGTGTCGTGATTAACATTATTTGATTAATAATACATGGCTCTCTCCATGCATCTTTGACAGATAATAGGAGAACCGGGAAGATACATCGCCACATCAGCATTCACTCTTGCCACGAGTATTAGGGCAAAGAAAACTGCGGTGGTAGATGGTCAAGTTGTTAAAATGTACTATATCAACGACGGCGTCTATGGCTCCTTCTCAGAAACCCGTTTTGTGGGGGAAATTTTCTCTCCTGTAGTCCTGGTAAAATGACTTAAGCTCCCCCGTCCACATGGTCGATTTTTGCTCGACGAACTGTGTTCGATATGACGTCAGAAGCGCGGAAAGTCAGATCTTTTCCCCACTGCATCTGCGCTTCTGACGTCACATCGAACAAAGTTCGCCAGGCAAAGCTTTGTTTTGTTTGTTTGTTTGTTTGTTTGTTTGTGTGGTGTATTTACGTTGCATGGAACCATTGGTTATTCAGCAACGGGACCATCGGCATTACGTGACTTCCGAACCACGTCGAGAGCAAACTTCTGTCACCAGAAATACACATCTCTGACCCCTCAATGGAATGCATGAGAATTGAACTCTATCACCACTATAGTTTTATCTGACAAAGTTACTAGCTTAAAAGCTCATGGTCATTCTGCCATAGTTCTCCTAGTAAAGATGTTAAAATTCAAGCAAAGATACTTAGGTTCAATGTTATCATTTGTTGCTCTGACTAGTGGTGTGACTGGCCGGTCCCAAAAAACATTTCACTAGTAATTGTTCACCCTTTCGGTATATTTTCTAGTTTAAACTGTCGCTACATTATACCATGAATGATATCAGTGTCAAGTAAAGTAAATAATAAGGCTCTTTGTAAGGTTTCTAATTGTTAACAGACTTGGTCTACCTATGAAGCTCATCATTAGAATTAGTATAATAAAGATATAGTTTTTACCTTCAGAGCTGTATGCCAACTTTATTCATTACAGCTCATCCCAATGGAAATGAAAGTTTGTACTTAACTATTACTTTCAATTACAAAATACTAAGTGCCGTGAAATATGGAGAGCACCACGGAGATAAAGCATATGAACTTTGACTGTAAATAAACAGATCTTTAATCATTTAATATTATTGGACACTTGTTATTTTATTACTTTCATGTTTATTGATGTTACAAGTTTAAACTCGAAATCATGTAAATAATAGATGTAAGACTTCCCAAGTTTCGTAGGAGGGTTTCTCGTTATTACAGTTTCCGTTCGTTTTATTGTATTGTGAAGACCAAACCATGCATCCCAAATTCAGTCAGTGATGAACCTATGTTATTTGAAATTTCATAACTGAAACTTTAGCTGAATTCCTTTCGCTTTTTTTAATAATTCAGTTATTTAATCATTAATTTAATTTCACATCACTATTGAGTGATGTACAAAGAAATACCCAAGTAATCTAAATTCTGTCAGTGATAGAACCTTGACGCTTGAAATTTCAGAACAAGGCGACTGATGAGGAGGACACAGAACGAAGCATGATCTGGGGACCTACCTGCTGCTCCCTGGACATAATAAACAGGGCTATTTGCCTTCCCAGTCTTGAATGCGGTGACTGGTTCTACTGGCCTGGCATGGGAGCGTACACCATGGTCTTCGCAGCACCATTCAATGGGTTCCCCAAACCATCAATTCATTCTGTGGCATCCCCAGAAGTATGGTAATTTCGCTAATTGTGAAGCACTTTCTACATTTATAGCACTTTTCTTTTGCCTTGCAAGGTGTGCCCGGTCACACTTAGTAGATTAGTCTTTCTTTTTCAGTGACGCATGGTGACGTTTATTTACACTCTCCACAATTTTTTTTAAATAATGTAAATACTGTTGTTGTTGATGGTATTGTAGTTTATTGTTCTGTTGATTTTTACAATGTTACTGTTATATGAGATTATTTGTCAGCTTTGATTCTGATTTGTTATTCTTGTTTGTTATTTATTACAGCAAGAAAAATCGCAAAGTACTTTGCTCTAATATTCGGGGCTTAAGTTCAAATTTTCTGGATCTCTAGAGTTGTGCCCATAACTACGATTTGTTGCTTTTATCTGAGACTCTTGTAAGTAATAACAAGTCAAAGGTTGAGTTTTTAATCCTAGGGTTTGATGGCCTTGACCTATTCATCGTCGTAACATCCAACATTCGCTTGTAATGGCTGTATACTCAAGTCCAGACGACTTAACGTCAGAAAAATTCGGAGTGTAGTTGCCATGAAGTTCTTTGTTTTAACATTTTCAGCAAGTTTTACAGTGCTTATGTATTTGCTGTTTACCATAATCCAATTATCGACGATTTCATATATGAATGTCTTTTGGAGAAGATTAGTATGGCTCAGTCACAGGATTCAAAAGTGACGAAGTTGTTGGCCAGGAAAACAAGATGTTTCAATATGCCAATGATGCAACACTTGCGGGTGTAGTTAAGTCTCTACTTTTGAGAAATGATTGAAGGCGCCCTCAGCCTCAGTCGGGACATGGACCGGGTCAGGGAATGGTGTAGTTGGTGGGGTGTGAGGCTGAACTCCAGTAAAACGGAAACGCCATCGATTAGCAGATCTCGTACAGATTTCCCAGCCCCATCCTCCCCTTCAGGTGGATGGAACATTTCTGAACGAGTCTGAAGCTTTAATTGTTCTAGGTGTAACCTTTGACTCATACCTAACTTTTGAGAAACAATGAAAGCTTCAACAAATGTCGCACAAAAGTTAGGTATTGTTGGTAAGGCGTCATATATTTATATAACAGTAATAAAATCAGTGCAACCTATTTTAGGTAATTTGTAGTTTCTTTACTAGAATACTGTTCTCCGGAGTAGATGCCTCCTTTTACCAGAGATATACCTCTTTTGGACAGTGGATCGTGGTGGTAGGTTTCTGTTTCCTTACAGTTAGTAGTTATGACTTCGACCATCGACGGATGATCTCTTGTTTGTCCGTATTTCTAAATCGTTTTTCAACAGAGATCTTTCACATTCACAATTGATCACTGATCCGCTTCACCTGCCGAGAGCACCAGTATGCAGTAACTGACTGTAGTGTGTACCTCGCTGTTGAACTTCTCATTTCCAGAGGTCCTTTATTCCTCACACCATTGGACGATGGAACAGCCCACCGCCATCTTGAATTCAAGATGGCGGTGACAGCCTCCCTGAGGAACTCGTATTATGTACCATAATACTATTCTCCTTCCATTTTAAGACCTTAATTTATTGAGCTATTTTTCTTCTTTAATAAGTGTGGTCCCTTCATTCTGTATTTCCCTTTACCTCGTTCCACTTTTTCTAATGAACACCGTATTCTTTGGAAGTTTCAAGTCAGTGGCCACTGTGGCCTTGTTCTATATGGATGGGCTTTACCTTCTGAATAATAATAAATAATAATAAATAATAATAATAATAATAATAAAATGAAAGATAATAAATCAAAAATAAATAAAAAATTAAATAAAAAATTAATAAAAATAAAAAATAATAAATAAAAAAAGATAAATAAAAAAAATTAATAATTAAAAAAATAAATAAAAATAAATAAAAATAGATAAAAATACCTAATAAAATTTGATAAAAAATATAAATAAATAAAAAATAACAATGAACAATGAACAATAATAAATAAATAATAAATAACAAAATAAATAATAATAAATGCTCTTAATAGAGCCCTTATAAGCACTACTCATACGATGCTCTGAGATTCAATGTTTGTTCATGCTTAGAAAAGCACTGCTCATTCATACTTACCCATTTTCATTAGAGAGATTGCTAACGAGATGACATTAAAAATATGGTTTATGGGAGTCTGAAGAACTGAACAATGAAATAGCGCCACAATTTGCAGAGTAATTATAGACAATTCGTTTAAACTAAGGAAACAGTTTGCATAAACTGAATGCATAAACTGTTTTCAAGGTTATTTTTTTTTAATAATGAGTCAAGATCAATTACTCCGAACTATTCTTTTATCATAACATCCTTTTGAGATTTCGAGGACGTGCCAGCGAGGTATATGCCATCCCAACTCAGGTATTCCGAGGAAACCACTCATAACTCTGATATCAATATTCACATAAGCTCATACAAGTTCAAAACAAGGCGTGATCCAACCTCCAGCTGATGCGGGGCATGTGCTAGAATCTACGGATAAATAAGAGCGTTGTTTCACCAACGAAAATTTAAATAAATACACTATTTTATTATTAATTTTTCTTTACTGTTTAACAATCACATTATTTTTTTACATTTTCATTCTAAAAAGTAAATAAAATATCCTATCCTAAAATTCCTGTATCTTTAACTCATCGTGAAACACCTTCTCCAGACCTTTTTAGGCTTTCCTACACCCAGCCTCCCTCCCCAACAGAACAACAGTACCAACAACAACAACAAAAAGAGATTGTAGGCTTACTCCACGAGTAAATGATCCTCTCAATCTTCCATGACTTTTCATATTTGCTAAAACTGATCTTTCTTTCTTCAACAGGTCATGCTTGCAAGAATTGTCCAAGAAATACATCCCATCTGCACCCAACAGGTCATGCTTGCAAGAATTGTCTGAGAAATACATCCCATCTGGAATTAACTTGCAAGACAGAATGAGAGAATAGAGTTGAACTTTTTTTAATGATTTCGAGGATTTAGTTAAAAAATTTCATTACGACAGGGATTACAATTCCTTGCTTCCATACACTGAAGTATGTATGTATGTACTCGAGAAGATTCCTTGCTAAGGAATACATCTCAAGTTATGTCAAATTATAGGAGTAAATTCGCTGAACTAAATATTTTCATTGTCATAACCTTCAAAGTATTTTTCTATATCAATGTATCGCACAGCATGCTTAGACGATAACCGAATATTTTCTTTCCCCTCGTTCCGTAACGGCTATTTATATTCAGAAAGGTAAATTATGTTACTCATTTTTGGGGATAATTTGTATCTATAATGACTAAATATTTCCTTTCTAAATTTAAATTGATATACCAAATCATATTTTACCTTTATATAATATAAAGACAAGGCGATGTTTGCAGGTATACTAGGCTTCAAATTTTGGCCTTTTGACAGGAGATTCATTGATAATCACTTGAGAGGGATACAAACCATTGGCTTTTAAGTGGATGGTCTTTAGTGCGCATACATGAACCATCCATGAATTTAGAAAAAGTCTAATCGCAATTTGATGAGAATGCGGAGACATGTCAAATACAGTAGAAAAATCACAAAATTGGTTATATTCTCAACTTTCGTCTTAAAACATTACTGTTTACGACTGTTATCATAACCGTAAATACAGTGTAAAATGTATCCTGAAGCCCCGACTACCACACGGTCGAACTTCGCCCGACAGACTTTGTTCGCTGTGACGTCAGAGATTGTTTCCTACTTAATAACCATAACACTTCTGAATTTTATCCTAATCTGAACCCAATCGACATGGCCCAGCAGATGCTCCCTTGCACTACATGAAAGCAAAAACTAAAACCTGAATCAGAGTCACTTACATCGTCAATTTTTAACTTTTTCCACTAATGTCCCGACATGAAGTATCTATTAAAGTGCAAATCCTCCCATTAGCTAGGAACAAATTTATAATGTACTACCGACGTCCCATTGCTCCATAGGAATATTAACAGCTGAAAGTGGCAGACATGCATTCCCACTAGTGTGGACAGGCCTTCAGGTAGATCCCCATTACCTCAAATTTTGGCAGTCAGTTACTAGGCCATAATTTAAAGTTACGTTAAATGGTTAAGAACGCGATTACATTAATGGAGATATTTAATTTTATTAGCGAAACTAAGCACTACATTCGTTTTGGTAGTTAGAAAAGTAAAATTATTCTCCATTCATAGCTTAAACCTAGATTAAGTTATTAGTTTCACCGACGAATTTCTATAACGTTGCAGTAACTCATACCTCATATTTGCAATGTCGAATTACTAGAAAGCTAACACTACTATAACGACTAACTATAAACCTAGTTTTATTAGGTACAGTTGGACACAGGTTTCCTTCTTGAGGGACTTCGAAAAATTATATGGTAACAGTGTTTACTGAGGGGGATGGGGGGAGGACTCTTCCTCTCTTAGCAAAAGTTCCACCAATAAGCTCTGGAATTCTTTCAGTGGGAGGAGTCATTAGGTATGGTTGGAGAAACACACACACACACACACACACACGGAGTGAAAGAAAAATAAAAGAAATCTAAGCAGGTTATATCGCTGTAACTAAGATTACTGTCTCACTTTTAATATAAGTTTGTTTATTAAGATTCCATTTAACTTTCGTCTAAGGCGTTATCTTACCACCGTGTCTGTTATTATATATCGGTCATATTCATTACGCAATACTTAAAATTGATCAAAATTTTAGAGTTATGTTGGTATTGGAGAGAATCACGAACATCATAACAGGATATTTTAACCTTATCATGTAAGCCAAGTTTATAGTATCGGTTGCAGTGCGTTTCCTACCAATAAAATAATCGGAAGCTATAAATAAAAAGAAGTGCAGCAGCACTTCATTGAACATACCCAAAAACTCAGTGAATGTGTTGAAAGTGTCCGGCACCTTAGCTCCTCTCTCTCTCTCTCTCTCTCTCTCTCTCTCTCTCTCTTCTCCTCTCTCTCTCTCATATTAGCTAATTCAAAGTGACATGTCATCTAGAAATACCACTGCGCTAAGTATGCAGTTTTGATATGTCATTAACACCCTCTAATCTTGACTAAACTAGTATATGCATATATATTTTTTCGTGGAGCGGGGGGAGCGGTGTCGGGGATTGAGTTCTTGTTGTTAAGCCGCCTTACAGGTTTTGGAATTCTAAAATGTAATTCAAACTGACAAGCTTCTTGCTTTTGCTGTACCGATGTCCTCAGCCTGGCTTTGCTACAACTGAAATGGGTGGGGCACTAAGGGTAAGGTGGGCCAGTTGCGACCCCAATGAGTGGATGAAGTAGATATGCTCGTGGATAGAGTGTATGGCTAACGAAAAGCTCCATTTGAAATATTTTCTTGTTTATCTTTAATGCCTGCGTGTTTTTAGTGTTTATCCTAATATTATTATAGTACTGTAAATTTTCTGAATACAACTACATTTACAAGAAGAAAGATTGGGTTAAACTCACTCTGTCTTGTAAATACATATAGAATCAAAAAGAGAGAGAGAGAAAGAGAAGGGAGGGGGAGGAGAGGTGAGGGAAGGAAGAGGAAGGGGGTGGAAGTGAGGTGGGGGGAGAGGGTACGCGAAGTGTTTTTATACTGTTGTGTTCATATCCATTTCTGGCTAATCGAGCCTTTTGCCTTTTCGTACAGGACAAGTGTCTATTCTTTACAATTTGTGATTCATGATACTCTTATAAATTACGGTACTGGGTGTAGTATACTATAGCAAAATCTCGTACTTATACGAATCTTAGTTACAGAGAAATAGGTTAGAGAATTCGCGAACACTTTTACCGAGCTCACTTTACGAAGCACTGCTACACGATTGTTTAAGTCTCAATGTAATTATTAACAGGAACAATAATTATGTGAGCATATTATATTTAACAGTAGTATCTTTATTTAATACCATGGTGATCATGATCCCTATTGGCTAATCCTACAATCAAGGAACGATATAATGATATATGAAGCATGGTATTGTTTTACTCAACTCGAAACAGTCTGAATCCCAACGGAGGTGAGGTCGCCAGCATGATTTTTAAATGAGTCAGACTTCATAACCACTTACAATGAATCGAAGGTACACAAATCTGGCGCTGCGAGGACGAATTGTCACTTTACGCGACAATGGCTTCTCGATACGAGCCATTGCACGGGACAGTTATGGATAAGGTGGGAGGAGAGTAGGAACTTGAACGACTTGTGTAAGTTGTTCATGGTGATTTAATCTTGCTTATTTAATGTGAAACTTTCTTTCTTAAATGTATTTCTTCTCGCTATTATAATTTTGGTTAGACTACAGATATCTACAGCCATTCCAACACCACAGTAATATTCCAGGTGCACCTCCATAATTCCACACCGGTGAGTGGTTGGCCCTTGCCGACCTTAACCATGAACAAAGTTAGATAGTCGATTGAGTTGTCTAGGTAAAATTAAGCCTATAAGAGCATTTTATTTGTGCCCACCCCGTCACAGTCATTGTGCGTCTTATGATAGCTATAGTTTATATGTTAAATGTCATTTCAGTGATGGCTCAGGATGATTTACAGTTTTAATAACCACCAACCAAATTGAGAATATTATGGAAATATGTAATCACGTTCTATTTGATATGCTTTTGAAACCAAAAATATATGGCCATGTTTACTAAATTATGATCAATTCATCGAGTACAAAATTCGAAGAATCTAGAATTGATTGCGATGTTATATGTATTATAAGTTAAACATTTAAGATAATATGTTCTCTTAGCCTAGCCAGGGGGTCCACGGAAACCACCCCAGCTGAGGATGACGCCATTATCAGGGCGGCTCGAGACCAACCCTTAACCAACGCCAGGCCATTTGTGAAGACCTTGGATTAGAAGTGTCATTGATGAGAGTACGACAGACTCCACGCTGCTGGGATTCATCCCAGAACTCCAGCGACGACATAAGGCGGGAAGGCTTGATTTTGCGCAACGTCATGCTGATAAGTGTTTGGACTTTTGGGGCCGGGTCATCTTTACTGACGAGAAGTGCTTCTCGTCCACATCGCATGGGAAGCTGCATTGTTGGCGAACAAATAGAACTCCGTATGATAAGCAAAATCATTACTTGCATCAATTATCAATTGCATTCTTCTTTATATTAATTATTAATCTTCAGATTTTGTTCCACGGAAGTGGACTGTCAAAATATATATAAAGGGAGTAAACATAAATAAGAGTGCTATTTCTGAGATAAATATTAGGTAAGGGACAGTGGCATCATTTGCTCTTTTTCCTCAAATATAATTAAATAAATAATTAGACAATAGAATTCTTTCAGTGTTGTTCATCACTGAGAATTTAAATTCTCCAAAGGTATATATATGATTTATATTATACACCCCCATTTTTTTTCTCATTCAGATATGAACCCCGTAACATCATTGAGGTGGTTCGATCTGGCCATGTCACCTGCAACGAATAGTGCGGGTGATGTGTTCCGTATCGAGGGACGATTTACAGCAGCTAAGTATGTTGAGCTGCTGCAAACCTCCTCCTTGCCTTCGTTACGAGAAAGGAATTTTCCCCTCCCACCAGGGCCCATCCTGTTCAAGCACGACTGGAGTCCCATTCACATTGCTTGCGTTGTTCAAGAGTGGTTTGCCGGACAGGATAACCTGCTTCTTGAATGGCCAAGCAAAGGAGCAGATATGAATGTGATTGAACACGTGTGGACCCAGATGGTGAACATGGAAAATGGAACATGAGAGAACAACACAGCAACTCATGGCTCACATCAACTCTGTGGGAAATTTGTAGACTGAGACCGCAGCAGATTTTCAACCTTGTTCATTCGATGCCCGACAGATTGCGGGAAGTGACAGAGAGAGAGGGTGGATGGTCAAGGTATTAGATTGTATAATATAAATTATATTTTTTGTAATAGGACATAAAATGTTCTCACTAGTTATTTGATTATAAGTTTTAATAAACATAATTCACAAGTTTTATTATAACCATGATATTCTTGATATACTAATATTCGAAGTATCTGTTAAATAAAATGCCATAATGCCTCCACATGTTTTTGATGTGTCTTCCTAATCACCGTTTCTTGTTAACAGCATTGAATTTTAGAACTGAATGACTCGCCGAGCACTGTTTTCATGCAGTGAGGTAATAGTATTGGCAAATTGCCTTACCTGTATACTTTGTTCACTGTGGTGTGGCCGATACAGATATGATACTTCGCCACTTCTTTCGCTTATTAGCTTCTTGGGGTCTATTAAAATAGTTTCCATTATTTGAAATGTAATGCTTTATATCCTACTGCTATTTTCAATATATGTGGCATATTTTTTGGCTGTCGTCGTTTCTGAGTATAGGGGTCATATGCTCTGTAGGATATTTTAAAAGGTAACTGTCAGTTCAGCAGATGATACTCTCTTTATGTCAGCCACAATAAGGAAAGCCCAAATGACTACACCTATCACCTGAGGTCAACGAAATATATAGCCTATAATATATAAGTGCATAAATAATTTTAGAAAAACAACAGTTAACCCTTAAAAAGTCAACCGCGTCATATGACATGTTGCAGAAGTTGTCCCACACGTTGTTTATGTCATGTGAGGTTCTTAAGTTAAAATTTGGTCGCCTTCATAGCTTATTGTATCGATATAGTTTCTGTACTACCTAGTGCCTTATTAGGGGTCTTGCTGGCCATTTGCACTGCTCGTCTTCCATTTGTAAAGGCCTGTCCACATGAGCGGGCCTGATCGGCGTGCTCTGGGGTTGACAGGCAAATTCTGGCGGGCTTACCCGTGAATGTTGTCCACATGGGTGAGGCGACTGAGAGGTGGGCATGCCCGATGATGACAGTAGTGTGTTCAGTGCGGTACGATAAACATGGTGCCTACCGTAAAGAAGAGGATATTGTGTAGTATGATATGCCTACCGTAAAGCGGAGGATATTGTGTAGTATGATAATTGCTGTGTATGTGATGAAAAAGAAAATAATGTGCAAAAGAATGGTTCAGTAAAAGAAATGCATATGGTTAACATACATCTGCCAGGGTCGAAGTTCAAGCCATTGGGCACCACCATGGTGATTTTTCTACAAGAACCATCGGGCAATTTGGCGGCTTGCCTGTCAACTGTGCCTATTAGAGGAAAGTTCCACCGATCAGGCCCAGTCGTGTGGACAGGCCTTAAGAACTGCTTGGGAGAGAGAAGGTAAGGGTGGCCTAAGAGGTTGTCAGAAATGTCAAACCAGCTAATCCTGTGTGACAAAGGATTGGTGGTGATAATTTTTTTGCCACACCTACGATTTTGATGAAAGTATATTAGGAATAAAGTGTTTTTCTGTTTTTAAAGATTCTATAATGGAACTACTGTAGAGAAATCCAATCGTTAATTTCAAGTTATGAAATGGGGAAATATATCAAGTGAACACTCAAGGGAACAAGAGTGGTATGACATTACAGTATCAGATGAGAAATTTCTTTCTTTGGTCATGCTTATGGGTATTGTCAGGAAGGGCAATCTTCGATATTATTGGGTCACTGATCCTCTCCTGAATACACTAATGACATATCAGAACTGCTTACTGAGCGCAGGGTTTTTTCTAGATGGCATCATGTCATTAAGTTAGCTAGTATAGCTGAGAGAGAGAGAGAAAGTCGGCTAGTATAAGAGAGGAGCTAAGTGTCGGAGACCCTCAATACATTAATTGAGTTTTTGGATATATTCAATCAAGTGCTGCTGCGCTTCTCTTTATAGCTTCCTATTGTAGAATTTGCAGGAAACGCACTGCAACCGATGCTGTAAACTGGGCTTACGTGATAAGGTTAAAATATCCTGTTATGATGTTTGTGATTTTTGGCAATACCAATATAACTTTAAAATGTTGATACATTTTAAGTATTGTGTAATGAATATGACCAATATATAATAATAGACACTGTGGTAAGATAATGTTTAGGCCAAAAGTTAAATGGAACCTTAATAAACAAACTTACTTTACCAGTGAGACGACAATCTTCATTACAAAGATATAAACTGCTCAGATTCTTTTTTTTTTTTTTTACTCAATGTGTGTGTGTGCGTGTCTTTCTCCAACCATACATAATAACTCCGCCCACCAAACGAACTTCAGAGCTTATTGGTGGAACTCTTGCTAGCAGAGAAGGAGTTCTCCCCCCATCTCCCTCAGTGAACACTGTTACCATGTAATTTTTCGAAGTCCCTCAAGACTGTACCAGGTAAACCTGTGTCCAACTGTACATAATCCAACTATTAACAGCACACCGTGGCGTTAGTAGCATCATCAGGCATCCAAGAAGTAGTACCCAGTTAAGTCTTTTACTCAAGTCTCTTACTTCACCTCCGTCCCTACTTCCCATCTTCAATCTCGCTGTCCAAACAAAGGGCGTTTTCAATCAGTTTCACTCTTAAGAGTCCAATATACCAAA
Organism: Macrobrachium nipponense; assembly: GCF_015104395.2. NCBI lineage: Eukaryota > Metazoa > Arthropoda > Malacostraca > Decapoda > Palaemonidae > Macrobrachium > Macrobrachium nipponense. The sequence goes on along the minus strand of NC_061090.1, from coordinate 55,404,985 downwards.
TCTATTTTCGGTCTTTAGCGTTTTACTGAAACTGTCCCAGTGTCTGGCTTGACAAGTTTCATATACTTTCGCTAAAACTAGTTAAATGTTCCTACCAGTATAGCTATTGTCTGTTACACAAAGTCTTCAAGGTCAAAAACTTTCAGAGTCTGGTACGAGTTCCCTTTCTGCCACTCAAGTTATGTTAAGTTTTAAAACTAAAATTCACTATAACTGTGACAACCTTCATTTTGTCAATTATATACTGAGTGGTATTTATCTTAGAGTAGTCTCCTTATTGAAGGCTTAAGAAGCAAGCTTGTGCTACTTTCCTTATAGGAAGTAACTGCGCATTACGTTGCACCACGACCAAAAATAACTACAAAATATTCTGTTAACTCCAATCACATTTCACCTTAACAGTCATTAATTCTGTAACAATTACCAGCTGCCTTGAAAGTTTCTATCTCAACCAAAACCCATATTTGAAATATTTAATGTCTCAACAGTAGTGTAGTTGCTAGCAAAATTTAGGTTTTTTATTCCTCCCAGATATGACCACTCTTATTAAAGAAGGCATGTCATCTGACTTTAAACAAGGTCAACTGACCTTTATGAAAACCATAGGATCTAGATTCTTAGGATTTAGAGAATTTTATAGTAAAAAATAAGGAAATTATTTTTATTATACATAAACTAAGCTTAACATACATTTTCCAGATACATGCGTTCTTGAAATACATTCTTGGCCCATCATTCTCCACGTTGTACATCTTGATATCTGTACACAGCACCTATCTGGCTGATACTGATGAACTTCCCCTATTAATCTACATGTTAGATTTGATGCTCTCCACAAGGAATGGTACTGAAATTAGAAGTTTAAAAAATTCAAATTTTAACAGAATTGTTTAAAGTCAAATATGCCCATTACAAATTGCCCATTTCAAAAGATTGAAAGTTTAATTCAGTCAGTCACCTTAGGAAAATTGAAAGTTAGCAACTTAAATATGAACAATTCTGAAATTAGTTTATATTTTATTAATTGTTAAACATAAATAATTGGACGATTTTAACACTTAATGTTACCAGAAGAATCTCTGAAGCTGGAGGAGTTTTTAGAGCCAGCATGGTCTGCTATTCACATTTTCCTAGGTATCAGTATTTTATAGGTATTTAAGAATCTGTCATTAGAAAAAAATTGTTAATTGCTGCAATGTCAAATTTATCACAGGATGTTTCTTTAGACTATCCAAAAGTAACAGACATGGAAAACTTAATAAATGCCAGAGTTTGTGCGACACCAAAATCACGCCAATAAACCCATTTGGCAGTACTACACCCACAAGGCTACATGCCTCTGGTTTGAAAGAAGTCTTCAGTAGCCACACTTCTATAAATAACCCAGAATCACTATCCACACCCAACTAAACGAGAAAGCCAAAGGGTTGAAGACAATAAGTACTGGATGGTCATTCCCAGAATTGTACAAGACCACAGCAGCGTGTCATTCTTCCCTAGAGACCACAGCATATCAAAACTTTACCTCACCACCAAGTCAGTGTATTGGTAAGTTAAATAAAGTATTTTATTAAATATTTTTATACGAAATCACTGGGCATCAACCACTGGCCATCAACAACCATAAGCATCATACATGAATTTCTTTCAGAGTATCTTTGTTTTTAAAAAAAAAAAAGAGACTGGAAAGTAAGAGGATAGTTTAAAACATTAAATTCAAGCACGAAGAACCACTTCTTTAAGTAATAAAGTTTTGAGTATCTAGAGCCACATTTTAAACTTCCAAAAAACCTGTCTCAATACCCTTTCCATATTTTACTTAAGTAAAACATCACTACATCAGAAACAAATTTACCAGACAAAATATTAAAGCCTCATTTTAAATAGGTTTCTCAGTCTAAAGACTGAATTAAATTAAATTTAAACAGGTCAACGACTGCCTTAAGATAGTCCTTACTTAGCCTTAGAAACCAGATATGAACATTGGAATTTTTTATTACATTTGAAATCACAGTCTGTTCTGTACATGGTAGACAAATGTCTACCATGTACAATCCTTGGGCCACCTTAGCCGGAGCAGCACCGCCACCCCGACAAAGGTGACCCCACTTGCTGTATAAACTTAAATCCAAAATTTCTTAAAATCAACTAATGAACCTTTGAAAATTTATTGTTTTATCTAACAAGTCCTTAAATTTTTACTTTATATTCAACTAGTTAAACTTCATTAGATATATTGAAAATAAACTTTCAAACTGAACCTCAAAATTTTAATAGAAATATAGTAATTAGCCTTAAATTTTATTCTAAATTTAGTGAGCCTAATAAATTTAGTGAACCTAAAGTTAAACTGATTAACAATTACCACTGACTCAAACTTAATATAACATCCTTTAATTGTTTTAACAAATTAATTAAAATATCCTTAATTTAACCAATGGACATTAAAATAAACTAAATAAGTTTAACTAATAACCCTACACAAATTACTGCGTGAATTTTAAATTTATCTAAACCTTTATTTCCCGAAGATAATTATGAAATTACTTCAACCTTATTAAAAAATCTGAATTAACTAATTAGATTTAACTTAAAAATGGTTTTAAGTTTAAAAATTGATTTAATGAACCCGAATTAAAGTAACCTTATCAAATTATTATTAAAATTATTTTAATGAAAATTAAAGAAAATTGTTTAAACTAAAATAAATTAAACTTAAATTTATTCAATCAGATAACTACAAAATACAGTAATTTTTAAATGATTAAAATTCAAACTTAAAATTTAAATACAGATTAAGCCAATATCCTTTAAATTACTTTAATCAACTAATACAAATTAAAATAAATTAAGGAAGCTAAAGTCTGAATAGCAACCATCAAATAACACGCCAGCCTAGTTCAACACTAAAAGTAAACTAACATGTTACCTGTCACACAGAACCTTAAGGTGTGATTACTTTGGCAGTAAGTATTTGCTTATGGGTTTCGTCCAGTACCTTCATCCACTTACCTAAAAATAGACAAATATTTAAGATTTTCCAGTATCCATTTTGTTAAGCACAAACCCTCAGTAACCTTAGGCTCAAAATTTCATTCACTGGGGACAGTTAAAAATCTTACTGTAACAGTTCTGTTAAGCACAAGCCCTCAGACCTTATTACCTAAAATACATCAACTTCCTTAAAAGAATAAAAAAGTTAAATTTATAGTTACAATTCTGTTAAGCACAAACCCTCAGTAAACCTATAGGCACCACACACACACCCACAAAAAATATTCGGTTGTGGGACAATTTACTATACTACTTTCAACAATTGGAAAGCAAGTGTCAAACGCACTCTTAAAAACACTATAAGGTAATTTCCCAGTTTCACAGTTAAGTGATCAATGAACTTTGAGAACATTAAAAAAAGGAAGATCTATATTACTATTCCGCCACGGCCTCAACTATGGCAGTTGCGGTTTTGCAGTTTTACCTCCTGAAAAAAATTTTAAGTAATATTTATTCGGACGACTGTAACCCCTAGGGGCTCGTACTGAACACAGCGAAATACATTTGACACCCCAATTAGTGGTGGCTTTCGCATTCACGGGAACGAACGATGTGGTCATGCGGAATGTGTATATGTAAGGATTATATTTAGAATACATATCCATATGTATAAATACTCTCATGACCTAAGAGGTCACTGTTGAGATAACAAGGAGTGATAAGAGTTGATAAACAGGACACAAGCTAGGCTGGATGTGAATCAGCAATGCCCTGGTTTGCATTTGCCTGTGATAATCAAATCCATGATTGTGTCAAAGAGGTCACAGTGCTTCGCCTGAGAACCTATTGACGTCTACGACACTTCCTCTCACATGTTCGTCTGTCTGTATGTTATGTATGAAGAGCTAAGCTGTGCTCTCCTATACTCTTGTAAATGCATTTGTAACTCAGAACTCTACTTTCCCTCCTAGAATCAGGTTCTCCTAACTACCTTCTTGCCTTCTACTCAAGAGATGTAGTTTTGCAAATATACAGTTGTTAATTTATCATCATGAGTTTAAAAACATCTCCGCCTATATACTAAAAGAGATTCAGACTTAGAAATTATCGTCGCAATCGCAGACGAGGATGGGAAGTATACCACACTATACTTGCGTATAACATCGCAGGTCTAAATAACCTCACAGTGCAGCCTCATTATACAAGGCGTAGCACAAAAATTGGTGGCAGCTTACTGGGTAGACGACAACGGAAGACAACATAGCTGGCTGCCTGGAAACTGACTAAACCACATCATCCGAAGACTGACGAAATGTAACATATCAGAAGACAACGAAGGCGAGAGAATCTTCAGGCAACTTCGAATCTCTTATGGCAACATAAGAAACCTCTCATTATTAATCATTAGAGAGGGTGTATCGTCATTACCCAGCATCTCCAGCACTTTGAGAAACCAAACAGACTTGTCTGCAGCATCGGATCACCATGAATAAGGCAACAGGAAATGAATCATTCAACAAACAAACATTGCATGAGCAATACGTGCACTGAGAATACGGGTCACTGAGGAAAAACATAATCGAAAACCAAGGCCGTGACGTCACCTAAACAGCAAGATCTTCCTCTTATATACCAAAGCTAAGTACAATTCTTTATTCATTCTGGTGTGTGACTGAGTGTTATCCTTACACAAGATCGATCGTCCATTATTCCTGGGGGTGAGTTATACCTTATTCTTAATCTTCCTTTCTTGCAGTAATCTATCTTCAACTTGGATTCTCGCCCAGCAGGCCTTTTTATCTTTGTTACTAATTTTTTTTTCTTCCAGAAGTTCTCCAGAAATATCCTTATCATATTATCTGTTTTTAATCTTATCATTTTTGGGGACTGTTATTATCCGTAACACCTTTTTTCTTATCTCATATTGCGTATGCATTTACGCAGTGGACGAGTGTATTCATATAAATATTTCGATAGGATTGCCAGGAATCATAGTGATAAGAAAACAAAAGTCACAATGGCCACTGCTGCACCCAGTAACCCTGCACCCAACCCAGTTGTTACTTTGGTCAGCGCAAGGTCTGCAATTGCTCCCTTTCAAGGCCGGGTCAACGGGTTCTTGCCTCAAAGTGTTGAATCTTGGATCTCGTCAGTAGATGCTCATTTAAAAGGAAAATGCATCACTGACCCATCCGTACAATTACAGGAAGCTAAAAGTTTCATTGACTTTGCTAAAGGAGATGCAGGTTTGTACCTGAGAGGAGTCCCTTTCCAAGAGGCGGATACATGGGATGAATTTAAAATTAGATTACGTGCCATATATGGCGGTGAAGAAGCCTTGGATGTAGTTTTAGCTTTGAGGAATATCCTTAATCTGGCCTCTGACTCAGCTTAATGTTGTAGAGAGAGCGACACTAATTGCTGACCGGCTGAATGAATATCAGGATAGTTTGCTTACTTCCACTTGGGTTACAGGAAGGAACATGGCTGTGAAAGATTTTATTAGGCTCACATATTTAACTTGCTTGACAGTTATGTTGCCGGAAGCCTTGGTACGCTGTTTTGATAAGAAACTATCGCCCGACAGTACGGAGCTAGACGTTTATAAGCAAATCAAGAAACATGTCTAAGTGCACAGATCTGGACCCCTTGCTTACTCAAGTTTTGCAAAGAATGAAAGTAAACCCCAGCAAGTAAATATTGTCAATAATAACGCAGCAGGGGTAACTTGTTTTAATTGTAAGCACACAGGGCATTTGCTTGCAGACTGCTGAACGCGTTATTGTTCAATTCATAACAGCTCCAGTCATTCTTACAATTGTTGCTTCTCTCGTAACCCAGAGCAACATAATGCTAAAACCACACAACCTGTTGCCTATGACAGTAAGAAGAAGAATACTCATTACTATAAGAATAAACAGACAAACAGTAACGCTGTTCAAAATCACAAACAAACAAATCGTGCTTCAGGAAATTCTGTTCCCGGGCCGTTGAACCCAAACTCACAGAGTCAGTCAAATTTTTTGAGTTTGCAAAGCAAACCAAATACCACGTAATTAACTCCAGCGGGGGAGAGAATGATGTTGGGTCATTCATATCAAATAACAAATTTAATTATCTACAAGATCTATGCAAGACCCAGAATTTTCCTATGAACCATACAACCGAATCCAAAAAACCAGTGCAGGTTCCCGTAGAATTCCACCTTATACATGCTATAATCAGTAAAGATGAATTACGTCCTACATTGCATGCCGTAAATTTAGAGCACCGACCCTTAACACTTTTTTGATTCTGGTAGTCCACGTAATATGGATTTGCGGACTCATCACATGTTTTCGAACTTCCCTATTGAGAAGTCCGGAGTACGGCTCTCTGGTATTGGAAATAATGAATTAAGTGTAGTAGGAGTAACTCTCATTCAGTACAAGGTGGGCAAGTGCACGCTTACTGATACCTTTATCGTTGTACAAAACATTGATATGTATCCAGCTGTAATTATAGGATACCTGTCTATGGGCATTCAAAACATTATCTTAGCCCCTGCCAAACACTGAGTGTATATCAAAGGAAAATTCTATAAATCTTCTAACACATTAAAATCAGTTTTGGACAAAAGAAAAACAATCAAACAGTAACGTACATTGAGGAACCAATCACTTGTCTCATGAATCATGACCTTGTTCAAGCAACCCAACAATTCTCGCACACCCGTAATAGCAGCTTGCACGCAAACTCTCGAGCCAGACGTACCTACGAATATATTAGTGCGTGTAAAGAAGACTTTGCCGGGATCTGAAATGTTAATCCTTTCAGATGGACTGTCTGTAACACAAGCACTATACACTGTTGATTTGCAGCAACAAGTTAACATTGAAGTCTGTAATCATTTGAATACCAATCTAGTGATCAACAAAAATCAACACATCGTGGATGTGGAAGTTTATAAGTATCACATTCTTACCGTTGCTGAAATTAATCACACTCAATCAGTTGTGGATGAATCCCTCTTACAATCTATTAAAAGTAAAATCAATAAAGACATTCAAGAAGAGGAGATTCAGCAGAAAATTTTTTATCTTTTAATTAAATATCATGAGGTTTTCTCCACTACCGAGGGATCTTTGGGAAAAACAGATGTCATTGAACACCAAATATGGCTAAAAGACAAGCATAAAGTCATCTATGTACCTTCCTACCGACTCCCTATGAAATTCCAGAATGAGATCAATGATGAAGTAGGTAAAATGTTAGAAGAAGGAGTCATTAGGAAATCGAACAGCCCTTGTAATTTCCCCTTAATCGTCGTACCGAAAAAAGATCGAACCTGGTGTATTTGCGTAGATTTTAGTCGCTTAAACGAGGAAAAGATTTCTGATTGATTCCCAGTGCCATGTACTGACTATTTTATTCTTGTTTGGACAGCACAAATATTTCACCAGTTTGGACTTACAGGCTTTCACCAAATACCTTTAGAAAAAGAGTATCCCATACACTGACTTCAGCACAGCCAGGGGACATAATGAATTTTTATGTATGCCTTTTGGTTTAAGTTGCGCCCCAATTACATTCACCAGAATGATTAATATAGTGTTTGGAGACTTGTTAGGGGATACCCTACATGCCTATATGGACGACCTTGTAATCTTTTCTAATACCTTAGAAGAAAATTTACGTAAACTAGAGCTAGTGCTACAGAGACTAAGGCAACATAATTTAAGAGTAAAGATAACTAAGTGTGAATTTTTAAAACAGAACTAGTCTATTTAGGTTTTACGGTGTCTAGTCAAGGTCTTAAGGTAGTCCACGATAAGGTGTCTGCTATCCGTAACTTTCCGTTACCTACTAACGTCAAGGGGATACAGCAATTTTTAGGCTGTAGTGGGTATTACCACAGTTTTATACACAATTACTCAATTATAGCTGCTCCTCTAACCGATCTTACGAAGAAGGGCGTAGATTTTATATGGTCTGAAAAGCATCAACAGGCGTTCGGTGCCTTGAAAGAGGAATTATGCAGTTCACCTATCTTAAAATTTCCTGACTTCAGTAAGAAGTTCTTTATTGCAACTGACGCCTCAGACCAATGGGTAGGAGGGGTACTGCTTCAGCAATATGATAAACAGTTCTTCCCTATAGCTTTTTATTCACGTAAACTGAGACCTTCTGAAAGTAAATATGCAGTAATAGACAAGGAAGGGCTAGCTATTGTTAACTCACTAGTGCATTTTAAGTTCATAATATACGGCTATCCTGTCCAGGTTCTTACTGACCATTAGCCCCTCACCAACTTCTTTAAAGGTTTTAGTCACAGTCCCAGAAGAACTTTCTGGCATATGATCATTCACGACTTTGGCGCAAGGATAGGATATCTACCTGGGAAAGCAAATATCATTGTAGACGCATTATCACGCAACCCGGAGCCATCTTGTATGGAGCCATTAGCTGAACTAGTAGATATATCAACATCCGTGCCTATTGTTAAAACTGTATCTGAACAGGAAGACCCGGGTTGGAGCGCTGAACTAGTACAGACTGAACAAAGAAAAGATCAGCAGTTAAAGAAAATAATATATGCTTTGAACGGGAATCCTAAGGAAAAGGAATATGTGAAGTATACGCAGCAGAATTATAATTAAGGATAATATTCTGTGTAGGTCCGTGACAAGGAAAACCCGCAACACCCCGCAGGTGACTAACGACCAGGTAGTGGTTCCAGTCTATTATACCAATCGTCTTAAACTGGTTGCATTCCAATCCATTACATGGTCATCCAGGGTTCTCTATCATGTCACAGAAAGCCAAATCATTATTTTATTGGCATACGATGCTTACAGATATAAAAAGACACACAGCTAATTGTCGCACTTGTCAGGAAAACAAAGGGAACACTAAGACACCTGTCAGCTTGGGTACTTATCTCGAGCCCAACCAACCCTTTGAAAGGGTACTCTTAGATTTATTAAGAGGGTTTTAAGAGTCTGACCGAGGAAATAAGCACCTATTAGTGATAGATGCCTTGACTCGATATACATTATTGATAGCACTAAAAACTAAAACCGCAATTGAATGCGCTAGGAAATTTTAAGTGTGCTACATTTGTAAACATGGAATTCCACACATGATAATCTCAGACTCGGGTGGAGAATTCAATAATCATTTCCTTAACTCGTTGTGTGAATTCCTTTGCACCGAGAGAGAGAAAGAAAAAAAAAAGTATACAATGGCAACACTTAAGCCACATTAATAAACCAGGCACAAATATTAGGAATATTCTACAAATCCTGATCGAAAATATCTAGAGAGTCTTAAGACGGACAAATCTAGGCTCCTCCGAATAAAAACCTCTTACAAACAAAATACCCATAAATTATATCAAACAAAGTTCAGAAAAGGCAGCCCCACACAAAGGAATTACTTACAGTGTGCTCACTTAAGAAATACCGACGTTATTGAAGATAAGTTTTAGTCATAAAAACTGAGGCAAAATATAATAAACCAATATAATATATTTACCTTTAAAAGATTCAACGTCGAAGTCACACACAAATAACGAACACGAAGGTAGGGGCCGTAGGTCTCCCATACGAACCACCAGAATTCAGATTCGTTAACACCGAAAGTCTTACTTCAACTAACTAACTGTCCAACGAGGAAGGGATGAGGTCGATTTTGTTTTCTTCTTTCTTGCGGAGTCGCATCCACGGACAATATAGAGAATGTAAACAGATGCAGAAACTTATTCCAAGCAGACGACACACCCTGTCGACGAGATTGCGAACTTCTCACACACATTCTGACTAAGCTCCCCGATAATAATTTATGATAATTTACAAAACTGATATTTTCCACGTGTGGAATACACTTTGCTTTGTTGGGTTTTATGTACAGACTTCCACATGGATGATTAATTCCCCCTCTGGCCCTTGGGAGTTTTCAAGATGAGGTGTTTCCTATATTTTATTATTGTCTTTTAGTGTTCTCTCGTCAGTATCATACATTGTATAATTGCCTTTTAGTGTTTTCTCGTCAGTATCATACTATATTTTATAATTTCCTTTTAGTGTTTTCTCGTCAGTATCATAGTTCCTGCATAATAGGAGAGTCTTGAGAACGCCCGAGGATAAGTATTTTAGAGTCAATAAACGTTTTTTTATCTATTTATTTATTTAAACATGAAAAGTAGGTCGTATCGGGAAAACTTATAAAGAAAAAAATTTAATTTATGGTTTAAACCCATCAAAGCTTTCTGTACAGAATATATATATATATATATATATATATATATATATATATATATATATATATATATATTGTAGTAATTCCATAAGAGAACATTAACTACTTTACAAACTAGAGGCAACACTCTTAATTTCTTCATAATCATGAGCAAAAGGCGTATAAATTGTATGAATATGGCTGCCTTACTGCAATGCTGTCTGTCTGTCTGTCTGTTGGGCATCCCACCCACACATCTAAATAAAAAAAAAATAACCATCTCGTGCCAGCTCACCTTCTCACTAATTAGCTGTTGCAATTTGCAACGTTCTTTTTATATCAAGGCTCATTTACGATGCACCACGGAGGCGTTATGACGAAGTTCTTTGACTTCATATATTATATTATATTATATTATATTATATTATATATATTATTATATTATATTATATTATATTGTTGAATGTGATCGATTTTACTTATCAATGACTTCCTTTACGTTATAATACTTTCTTTTAATTGTTGTCGATTGATGATAATGTAATCCCACTTTAAGAGTTAGAATCGTTCACTTATGCAGAAACTCCTGCATAGACATATATGAATTAATCTGTGCATACCTTAAATTATTATTTACGATATTACGATAATCTATACACCTTTTATGACAGTAACTGAGTTTGGAAATTAAGCGTGAATTTAACCAGCCATTGCAGAGCATTGTTCTTTTTTTTCAATTCCAAAGTTATACATGAAGGTAGTATAGTCCTTCAAAGCGTTACATTTAGCATGCATCCCACCAGATTCGTTCCTCATTTTCAGACTATCTAGCAAAGACTAATGTGACTTTTTTCCAGTGAATTTTTTTCTGTGACTTTTTTTTTTTCCTGTTACTTTTTTACCTGGTGGCTTTTTTTTCTGGATTCTGCCTACCATACTCTAGACCTCAATAACAATCAAGGATTATTCCCATACAGCATAAAAACTGCCTCTGGAGTCTTCTCTGCGCACAAAGCCAGCACAAAATGTAATAAATAATCCCTAGAGAGAGAGAGAGAGAGAGAGAGAGAGAGAGAGAGAGAGAGAGAGAGAGACTTTCGTAACAGGCTCCAATCTAGTATCACTGTATTCAATGGGGCTTCTCCTTTCATCAGTCGGTATATTGGGTACTGGTAGAATGTAATCAAATGAAGCAACTGCAAATGGTAGAAAAATGATTTATATAGTATTTCTGAGTATTTCACAGTAGCGTCAAAGTACCATTGCCTCTCCAACTGACCAGTTGGCCACTGTACATCTTGAGAATGAAATGGGGTCTTTTTTGTATAAGTGGCAGTTTGGTGACGACCGAAGATGGCTATTAAATCGTTTCTTGTTCTCCCAACTTAATATTGATAGTTTTCCTTCTTTTTAATGTATCGCATCATATCATAATTATACTATAATCACCTGAAGAGGAGAACAGTTGATCTTAAAACTGTCGTGAATTCTAGCGTTTTTAAATACATTTCCTATACATAAATGGATTTTACTTTATTCATAACCGATAACACGAGAAAAATGGGTAAGCTTTGTTAAAAGTGTGAAAAAAAACTGATGTCGAAAATAATAATTCACGTTTCTTGTACGTTTTATGTAAAAGGTATTAATCTATGATTATTTCGTACCAAATTTAAAGTTAAGTAAAGGTACTTCATTTGTGTATGATTTGATTGTGTGACTTGTTTATCATGTTAAGTATGAAAGGCTGACGATTTGTCCAAATATTCGTCTATATTTAAAATAAGTGTAAAATTGATTATAATGTAGTTTATTTACAATAAGGGAAAAAATAATATCAATTCTAATCTTTCAGGACTGTCCCTTCATTGTTCTTATACACATTATCTGTTTTTAATTTCCGGGATATGATCTTCACCATCATGGAAATGATAATGAATATATCATTTTAATCATCCTCGCGTACGTTTTTATGACCAGGATAATACTCTATAGCCTCCTCCCCTGAGATCTATAATTTGTATGATGGCAATAGTTTAAAAAAAAATGTTTAATTTCAAGAGCCTGAGGACATTGTTATTATAACATGATTTAAAAAAAAAGCTGTCAATCATCTGATTATAATAAGCCCGATAATACCTTTACGAAGCGACGGCTAAATTAATTGCATAGTCTGCTGGTACGGTATTTATCATATTTACATACTTCTTTACGTATAAACATGACACATACATATGAATATGTATAGATATCTTACGTATAAATATCTCACATACTCATGAATATATATATATATATATATATATATATATATATATATATATATATATATATATATATATATATGTATTTGTATGTATGTAGTATATACGTTATTTTCCTTTCTGTACGAAGTGCTTACTTTTATATAACGCACTTTTTGTTCTTTTTTTTAATTTTTTTTTAGATCACTCGCGGTATATAGAAGGAAAATGAATAAAGAGAAGAGTCCAAAAAAAGGAAGAAAAACCATTGAAACGACTAAATGACCTACTGCTGATTTCCCTGAAGAGCAGAATCACTTTTCACTGAGAGATTCGGAATGGGAATGGCTGGAATGCTCATGTGAGGGTTTGGGCTAACAGGCGCCGACTGCGCGAAAAAGTGTGCTTCTGAATCAAAGTATGCCTTTGGTCGCTTATTTTGTGTTCCAGTTCATCCAGGTTTCGTCCCAATTTGTGAAATTTTTTATAATAGATTTAATTTCATTTCGCATTTCTTCTCGTCAATTTTATCTCCGCCTTTCTCGTTTTCTGACGGTCGCCGCAGGATGGGTTGCTATTGTTTGAGCAAAATAATTAAATAAATCGATTAACTAATAAATAAATAAATAAAAGCATAATGAGGTGAATACGCTCGTAAAATTTTTCCGTTGACCGAACTGGCGTTACAAACATCGAAGGTCAGGCATTTCTGATGAGTCTCGTTTGGCGAGTCAGCTGAGTAACAAATTGATTTTGTTCGGTACCTAAGAGAATAAGGACATGAGATTACAAACTAAACTACCATATATATATATATATATATACTATATATATATATATATATATATATATATATATAAAATATATATATATATATATATATAATATAGATATAGATATAGATATAGATATATAGATATATATATAGATATATATATATATATATATATATATATATATATATAGTATATATATATATATATATATAATATAATATATATGTATATATATGTTATATATATATATATATATATCTATATATATATATATATAGTATATATATATAAGACGTCATTTGATTCCCATCAGTCACTGAAATTTCTAAGTTAACGCTCTGCAGGACTATGCCAATTCCCTGCATAAAATTGCAAGTGGAAAACAAAGCAATTTTGTACTCCTGACCGATATAGTTCCAGATCATCAGGATGCCTTCAAAAAAAAAAAAAAAAAAAAAAAAACAAGCTCTTGCAAGTCCCATCCTTCCTCCTTCCTCCTAAGGGTTCCTTTTCCCTCCTAGTTTGCCCTCATCATCTTTCTCCATCAGGGAGAGATATATGAGAGACGATGTCCCTCCAGCGCTATGTCAGATTTCTCGAAATATCACCTTGGCGACCCTCTGGCTTGTCGCAAGTTGTTTAGTTTTAATTTCATTGTTTCCAAATACTCTTTGCTTTCTTGGAATCATCACAACAGGTCAATAGCCAGATGAACCCAGGTCATATTTTATTATGATATATATATTTCATATGCAACGTTTGATACCCATTCCACTAATTGAAAATAGCTCTTTTTAAAACAACGATTAACTAAAAACTGAGCGTTCGTGATATTTACATTTATGCCCCCTATTTTTATAGAAAGCGAGGGCAGGTCATAGGTCACAGGTCACCGTTTTCCAAGGTTCGTCAGTAAAAGATCTGAACATGATTGGTTGACATTCACGATGAATAACAACAATAAATACAGCGATTCCCGTCCGTCTCTCTCTCTCTCTCTCTCTCTCTCTCTCTCTCTCTCTCTCTCTCTCTCTGAAGCACTTCCAACTCAATGCGGATAACCATAACGCCTGCGATGCATCGCAAATTAACCTTTGCAGGTTGCAACTGCTAATGAGAGAGTGAGTGAGGTGGTATGTAATTATTTTTTTATAGTGTGCTAGAGAGATACATAAAGAGACTAGCAGCTTGGCAGCCATTTTTATATTATTTTTATATTACTCCCTAGCCAGCCCGAGAAGAGCCTTGATTAGGCTCAGAAGTCTGGATAAGCTAATCCTTTATAATAATAATAATGATAATAAAATAATAATAATAATAATAATAATAATAATAATAATAATAATAATAAAATAATAATAATGAATATTAATAATAATAATAATAATGTTATTCTCGTTCGTGGTGTTCAGACCCAGTTGTAAATGCGTCACGTTGTTTTGACCTGGTATGCACATTAATTGGAATGGACTCAATGAATGTGATATATATATATATATATATATGATATATATATATATATATTATATATAGGATATATATATATATATACATATAGCGACGCCCGCAAGGATATGTCAGTTTCCCAGCGTTCATGGTCTCTCCAACGTCCGTGGCAGTGACTATAGGCTGGGTAATCTGTCCACTTCAGCGTTCCGTCGTGTCGTCTTCGAACCAGTTGTTCTTAGTGGTGTTTGAGGTGAAGTTTGAACTCCTCTTACTTTCTTGTGTTGCGTGGAGCAATATTCGTTTCTTATAATTCGTCGTTGTTATAAGGTAAGTAACGTTATGTAGGATTGTAGTATTTTGTAAGTGTTTTTATAGTATTTTTTAATCTTGTCAGTAAATTGTTTCATATTGTTTGTGCCTTAAGGTGAGACTTCTTTTGATGTATTTAGTCTATTACTACTTAAGACACTTAAATTTGCCATGTAGTATTCCCGTGAATTTATAAGGTACTACAAATATAGGTATGCTGCGTGAGTTTTATAAGTGGCAGTAATTACAATATCTTGAATGTAATGTATGAAGGATTGGTAAGGGTAGTAATTTATTTTTTAGGTGAATGTGACTATAATTTTTTAGGTGAATGGGACTCTTATAATGTTTTTAAGTTAATCGAACTCTATAATTTTTTAGGTTAATGGGACTCTATTATTATAGTTTCTAATGCTATGTTTCTCTTTAGGTAAGTGGGGTAAAGCACTAAACTACGTGACGAAGGAACTACTAGTACCGACTTTCATCTACGCAGCGCAAGTACTCAGCAATATTGATGTGAGCCACCAGCCGCAGTTTTCAGAATTTCTGTATACCCTAAAGTTTTATGTAAGGTTGTTCATGTTTTAGGCTATTTGAATTAGTTTAATTTCAATTAGCTGTAGGATTTTTTAAAGTAAAGCTAGCCAGTCATATTTGTATGAGTGTAGAATCTTATACCGTACTTCTTAATTTTTTTTTTTTTTATTTCGTTAACTTTTAATGGCAGTAATTGGTAATTGTCTCTAAATATTTTTTTTCATGAGAAATTTAAGCTTTAAACTAAACTCTATATTTGTAGGTAGTACTTCACTCTGACGTAACGTGTATTTTAAATGATTCTTTTTATTATCAATAACCTGCTGTAGTGAAAAATTTAGTTTTAGGTTTGGACTTGAGGAACTTAAAGGCTTCACTCTGATTTAACTTTCGATTTTAAGGAATTCAAACTTTTGATTTTAAAAGGTTCATAATGTTAGCAGTAATTACCTGCTGTAGTGTAAAATTACTTGGTTTAGATTTTAACGAAATTAAACTTTGATTTTAAGGAATAAACATCATTTCAAAGTGATGAATAGTAAGTTATAACAACAATTACCTGCTATAATTTGTAATTTCATTTGTAAACTTCATTTAGGTTTAGATTTTGGAACTTTAGGTTTCAATTTATTCCAATATCAAATGGGGCCACCTTTGTCGGGGTGGCGGTGCTGCTTCGGCAAATGTGGCCCAAGGACTCTACATGGTAAGACATTTGTCTTATCATGTACAGAACTGTTTTTTTTTTAATTAATATCTGAATTTTAGTTTGTGGTTGTCTTTTAAGATTAAGATTTGGTTATTTTTTTAAACTGGAAATATTTTAAAACTGGAAATATTTTTCTTAAATTTCCTGTTTATAAAGGATTAATTAAGTCTGTCTTTTTGTGTTAGTCTTCTTGTGTTGAAGGTTTTATTTACTTGAAATAGTCTTTGTTAAGGTTCTTAAAGCTTTTACTTATTTGAAGTGGTGGTCGTGTGGTGAAATTTTAAGAATGTAGAAAGTAAAATTTTAAAATGGTTGGCAAGGTAGATTTTATAGTAAAACCTGTCATGACTGTTCATAAGGCTCTCATTTTTATGTATTTGATGTTGGCCATAGCACAGACTAACTACTGTAGTCGTCAAAAGCTGTGCTTTTAAAAGCTTTCAGCAATTTCTTTCGTACCTTCTTGACTAGAATGCTCATTGAGTAATGACACCGTTGATATTAACCAAAAGGATTTAGAAGGATTTAGACTTTCAGGTGAAGCCTATTATCTGGCTTACGGCTATTGTTTAGAGGTGGAATTAAAACTTCCATTTGTCGTTTAGTGTATGAGAATGATTATGGAAATTGAGCTTGCAGATTTTAAATCAAATGCCAAATTCTTAGGCTAAGGTGGAGCATTGTTTAAGCTCCATAATATTCCCGGTGAATTTTCGGTTTCATCTTTCTGTGAAAGTCCATATAAACCTATCCGGTTTCAAGAGTACGCATGCTGTGGCTAGCTTCACAAGATAATGGGTAGTTAAAAGAGCGATGAGAGTACAAGGGCGTACATAATTTTAATTTATATTGAGATTGAGAATAGGCTCAACGAAGCTGTAGTCTTCTGCCTTAAAAAGTTCTCAGGGTAAAATTCCATGAAGAGCTAGGTGTTTTAAGGTGGAGATGCATTTTGGTGTTTTGTAACGGTATCACTTTATTTTGCAGTAAATAAAATTTTCTTCTCAACCACAGAATGAGGTATGTATGTGTAAAATCCAGTTTATGGAAGTTGTCGGGATAAGGCAAATTTTGTTGAATGTTATACTACCACCTCTCGATTTAAATGTCTAAACTATTAAGTTTCAGGTATTCATGAACATTAAAAATGTCCTTGACATGAGTTGTTACTCTGTCTAATTATATTTAGTTTAAAATTCAAATTTTTCAAAATTAAGTTTTCTGAAGTTAAATTGTTTGGTAGTGTAATTAATTGTGCGTATAATCTAATTCCAGGCCACTGAAATTTAGGGTATTACTACAGAAGCAATCCGCGGTGGCCTAGACTATGGCAATTGACGTTTTCCTATGTTATTTTTATCCACTGAACAAGAATTTAAAGCCGCATCACCAGTTTCTAAAAGACCCCAGTTGGGAATCGGGGGTTTTAGGTGGGGAAATACCAGAAAGGAGTGCTTTGCAGCAATAATAATTGGGAGCACCTACAGATTCGCGGGCCCACGCTACCGCCGACCGAAATAGGCGGAAGAACACCAAAACCAATATGGCGGCGATACCAAAACAACAACAAACAAAGTAGGGAGCGACTATATATCCGCGACGATAGATTTATGTGTGCTGTCAGTAAGGCCATGGCGGGACGGCGCTTCGCGCCTTATCCACATATTTAAAGATTCTTGGCAAGCACGGCATTTACTGGCAAGAGGTAATGTTTCGCTGCGCGCGCTAGCCACAGGGGTTACAGTAAGGCTACTTACCGTGGCGGATCACACCTGAAGGCGTTCCTGTTGTAGTCGATCCGACAAATAGCTCCACAACACTCGCAGTTTTTTTGCTTTAGAATTAAATTGTTTTTGAGCATATTCAATCACAACTTCTTTACCACCACTAGACAAATAATGATAAAATTCACCGTAACCCACATTGCACTGCAAACAATCGGTAGGAAATCGAAGGTCTATCAAAATTAATGCCAGAAAGGCCAGCCACTGTCTCTGCCATAGCTACAGGAAGACAAAATGCTGGTTTTTGCTTCATTATTCGAGTATTCAGTCAAACAAGGATACCAGTGGACACGGGACAGGCAACTTTATTACTCTGCTGAAATGCTAGTGAAACTTAGTTTTCGACTAAAGTCGTTCGTAATTGGTTATGAAACCCATGACGTCATAAGGATGTCACACCTCTCAGCCAATAATGAGTAACTGGAACTGCTTTTGTTTGCGTAAGAAAGTAAGTTAGAGGGCTTGTTAAAAGTAAACATTACCGTAGAAGAAACACCTCTCCCGACTTAGGAAAAATTCGAGGTAAAAACTTATCAAGCTCATTTAATTCCACCCCGTTCAATCTCTCATATAATGACTATACTTTTTATATTGCTTTTCACATGCTCTTTCCATGTAAGTGATTATTTATTTTAATATCCAGTGCGGAGTGCTTCTGAAGTATTACCTTTAGGACTGGCCCCTGGGGGTTAATTACAGTAGTCCGAATAAATATTACTTAAAATTCTTGTTTAGTAGGTAAAACTGCATAAAAAACCACAACTGCCATAGTCTGGGCCGCCAAGGATAGGTAACCTAGATCTACCAAATTTAGTTAATTTCCATTAAATTAACTTCTGCTTAAGTTTGAATCTTGGTATATTTAATCTCAAATATTCTTATAGTGAGCAGCAAATTCACCAGGAAAATTAAAGAGTAACTTCTGAAGTATGGTTTAGTCTACTGTGAGCTGAATTAGCTTTGCGAGCGGAAAAATCGCCAGGTTGATGTATTAGGACCCTCATGGAACTACTTGGTAATAACTGTAATTAAGATACACCCATTAATCTGGGAATACCCATTAATCTGGAAATACTGGAACTAGTATATAGCTGTAGCCCATCTGGTTAACTACTGGAACATTTTTGTGTGTAGGTTTAAACTTTTGGTTTATTTTAATGCATAATAATAATAATAATAATAAAAGCTTTTTTGCCTTTTAATTTATACATCCAAATTGTAAGGTTTTGCATATCAAATTTGTAAGGCTTTAAGTATCTTTATACTTAATGTAATTTCAGTGGTGTTATTTGGAAGAATGTTTGATTGATCCAACGCAATATTGATTTACAGCACTAGTGAAATGGGTGTTTATTTTATTTTATTTCTCTTTTTTTTTCTTGTACTTCAAAATAAAGCTTTTTCAAACTTCGAAATTTTTTTGTCCTAACTTTCTGGTATAAAGTCATTGGTAGAGTTAATTATTTTCACATACATGGGTAGATGAAGAGAAAAAAAAGTCTTGCTGAATTTGTGGTGGTTCTCCAAAATGGCTGTTCTATGATGGGTTGAGTTTTGAACTTTACTCAAGCTAAAGAGACTTGTGAAAATACCTAATGTTACCTGAATGTATAAAAGAAATTAAAGTATAAAACAAATTTCCGGTATTGCAGTAAAATGTACTGAATATCCAGACTTCTGAATCATGGTGATCAGTTGGAACATAATTTTTAACAAGACGAGCTGCAATCGGGAATCTTAAAAGTTTAAATAGGAACCAGAGGGGTTCTGTTGTTTATCATCGATAGTGTTAAAATATTTTTCTGATTTTTTCCTAGATACTTAAGTTGGAAAATGCGGAATTACGAATTTGAATTTTATTTAACGATACTTTACTTTTCTAAGCTTTCAATCTATTCTGGGTTACCATAGCTAATCAGAAGGTTAAAGGTAATAAAGCTTTATCAAGGAATTTAAATAAGTTAAAAATGATTAAGTACGATTTTAATTTGTTTTATTTAATTAACTAACTTGGCCAAGCTTTCAGTCTATATGTATGCGGGTTACCATAGCTAATTAGGAGGTTAAAGACAATGTTAAAGCATTGTCAAGAAACTTTTAAATGAAATTGAAGATTCATACACTTGAGACCCTAATACTCGTTTTGTGTGGCAAACCAACACAAACCAGTGAACAGTTAACATTATTCTCGGGCATTCCATTGAGGAGTCAGATAGTGTATTTCTGGTGATAGAAGTTCACTCTCGAGACGTGGTCCGGAAGTCTCGTAGAGTTGTTGGTCCCGTTGCTGAATAACCACTGGTTCCTTGCAACGTAAAAACACCATACAGACCAAAGAACAATTAAATTTAAGGATTAATGGGAGCATTTCCACTTTACTTTGATAAAGGCTTTGCCTAGGAATGAATTGCTACAGGTTAATTACATCAAAATGTGAAGGTTTGCCTTCATATTGTGAGCATATGTAGAAAGTCACCCGCTGGACTACATTAAGGTCGGCTAAAGGTAGTTTGTGTACTTTTGTTAGGAAGTAGGACTTTGCGTTCTTATGGTTAGCTTGGTAATTTCCGTTTTATATATATAAAAATATAATTCATTATATAACGAGGTCTCATGCATTAAAACTAGTGTTAAACAGAATGCTTAGTTATCCTTCTCTCTCTCTCTCTCTCTCTCTCTCTCTCTCTCTCTCTCTCTCTCTCTCCGTAAAGCGCACGTTGAAGATATATATTGCAAGAGCGCTGAATGGCCCCTCGGCTCCGGCGCTTGGCTATGTGCCAAAAATTTTATAATTTAATCTAATTATATTGCAAGACACCCCAATATATAGCTTTGCTGATCCCACGTCCGCTATTTAGAATACTCCTTCCTTTTGTTTCCAGGATTCATTGAGCAAGGTGTTTCCAGGATTCATTGAGCAAGGTGTTTCCAGGAGTCATTAAGCAAGGTGTTTCTAGGAGTCATTAAGGTGTTGCCAGGAGTCCTTAAGAGAGGTGTTGCCAGGAGTCCTTAAGGGAGGTGTTGCCAGGAGTCCTTAAGAGAGGTGTTGCCAGGAGTCCTTAAGGAAGGTGTTGCCAGGAGTCATTAAGAAAGGAGTTTCCAGTAATCATCAAGAAAGGTGTTTCAAGGAGTCTTTAAAGGTGCGTCCACACGGTCGAACAATGTCCGACGGACAAACATTGTTACCATTTCATAGGCGAAGCAGGATGACGTCATAAGCGGGGAAACGATGGAAGTAGATCTGGCAACAAACAGTGGTACCAGATGAGGTTGTATACCAGTGTTTTTACTCTGCTCACAAGGCAAAGACCGGCAGACAATTGTTAATTGGTAACAATGTTTGTCCGTCGGACATTGTTCGACCGTGTGGACGCACCTTAAGAAAGGTGTTTCTAGTAGTCGTTAAGAAAGGTGCTACATTGTTTCTAGAATACCTTGGCCCTACGTACTCCATTTGTTTGAGTTTCTCAGTCAATAATCCCTTCCCGTACCACAATTATTCTGCTTCGTTACCTTTACAGACGTGGATTGGGAGTTATGTTCTAAACCCCTTGCAAGAATACACACCTTCATACACCTAAACACTCCCACACACACACACACACACATACACACACACACACACACATATATATATTATATATATATATATATATATATATATATATATATATATATATATATATATATATACATATATATATATATAAAATATAAATATAATATAAATAAATATATATATATATATATATATATATATATATATATATATATATATATATATATAAATATATATATATATATATATATATATATATATATATATATATATATATATATATAAAATAAATATATATATATATATATATATATATATTATATATATATATATATAATGAAAATATATAAACATATATATATATATATATATATATATATATATATATATATATATATATATATAGAGTAAGATTTCCATTTATGAAAGATAATACCATACTAGGTAAAATTGTTTCATCAGTGACGTTTTAAATATTTAGGTATTTTTGGAAGCATTTCAGTTTTATTGTAATTCACCTTTAACACAATACCCTTCATTCTGAAGTGATTGTCGCGACAGATTGTTTGTCAAACGTCAGATAATGAGCCAATTCTTTTATTATTAATTACTTCGCTCGTGTCCTGAACAGCGATACTTTAACGCAGATCTGATCCATTGCATCTTTAATTCATCTATCGCATTTTTCTCCGTTAATTAATAACTAATGAATAAATCAGCAAAGTGTTTATCTTGGGTAATTATCATAAGAACTGATGAACTTCTGCCTGTTCATTAATCATAAGTGATTTCTCCCCAGCAATTAATTATTACGGATCGGAATTAATATACCTCCGATTCATTTCTTCATATCTCCCTCCTTCTCTCATGATTTATGACAGGAAAATACCCAATAGGAGTATTTTGGATGATTGTTTGCTTTCATTTTGGTCGATCACACACATACACTAATATAAATAAATATATATATATATATAATATATATATATATATATATATATATATATATATATATATATGTGTATATATATATATATATATATATATATATATATAAATATATGTATTTATATGTATGTATGTATAATATATATATATATATATATATATATATATATATATATATATATATATATATATATATATATATGCAGAAGCCAGGGTACTATGTCGTACCTCTAAGTAAATGGGGATACAATCCACAATGAAGTAAATTCCTCTTGTAGAGGAATTTACTTCATTGTGGATTGTATCCCATATATATATATATATATATATATATATATATATATATATATATATACACATGTGTGTGTGTTTTACCAGATATATAAGAGCAAATCGGTACTACATAGTATAAGTATACACACGGACATTTGTTGGTGTATAATACGTGGGTCACATATGAATGTTTTAATTTGTGTCTGTTCATGCATCTTATTACTATTCAATTTCTATCAATTATGGTATTTTCACTCGACAAAGTAATCTGTCCGATATATTTTCTGTCAATTTTATATCATTAGATTTCTGTTATCCAAACTGGGCTTAGGAATAATTGTGATTTTGTAGTTAGACTGTGATACTGAATCAAAATGATGTTATCATTTATGCTCCTTCATGTTTAAGAGACATTATCCCCTTTTAGCGTTCTGTAAAAGATAACTATTGTGCCAGCTTTGTCTGTCTGTCCGTCCATCCGCCCTCAGATCTTCAAAACTACTGAGGCTAGAGGGCTGCAAACTGGTATTTCGATCATCCATACTCCAATCATCTAAAATGACAAATTGCAGCCCTCTAGCCTCAGTGGTTTTGATTTTATTTAAGGTTAGAATTAGCCATTATCGTGCTTTTAGCATCGAAGCAGGTATCAACAATACAGGCCACTAGCGGACCGTGGGTGAAGGTTTCGTGGGCCGTGGCTGAGTGTCATACAGTATTATACCCCGTACAGAAAACTCGATTGCGCCGAAGAAACTTCGGCGCATTTTTTTTACTTGGTTCAATTAGGGTCAATAGTGAATTAACTTTGCATATTATACCCAATTTATTTTTATAATTTTCTTATAGAGTTTGGTCATATCGTCCTTTGAGGACGCGAGTCAAAAACGACGTTTAATTCAGTAACCCTCCCCCTCCCCCAGCCACCCCCACCCCACCCCAACTCCCCCCATTTCCCTTGCATGAGGCGGGGAAGAATGATTATTATTATATAAAACCGGGAATGTTATTCGCTGACTGATATGAGGGCAAAATCTGCAATGACGCGACAGCTTATTGGAGTGAACATCTCTATTTGAATATATATGAAATCGCTTAAACCCTCCCCCACCCCTGCAGCGCTTCAATCCGGCACTGATTCGTGGAAACTTCGCTTTCATTCATAATTCGTCGCTTGCTGTTTCGTAATTGGCATAATGCAGCTGGATGTGTGATTATTAAAATGTCATTAAAAAAAGTGGGCGCATCTGTGATTACTTTGTTGCGTATAGGCAGTGATTGGTGATTAAGCTCTGCTGATATGGCTGTTTTGTAATTTACAGTTTAAACGTCACATTGGTTTATTAATGCAAAGAGATGTCGTCACGTTGGTTTGTTAATCCTTATAGATATCATCACATCGGTTTATGAATCCAAAGAGACGTAATCACATTGGTTTATGAATCTAAAGATCTAAAAGAGACATCATCACGTTGGTTTATGATCTAAACAGATGCCATGACGTGTTTTACGAATCTATATATATGTTACTATATATACAGATATATATATATATATATATATATATATATAATATATATATATACATATATATAATACTTATATACAATATAACATATATACATATATTACAAAATATATATATAGATATATAATATATATATTTATATATATATATATATATATATATATATTATACAAATATGAATTCTTCCACCTCAGCCCAAACCCTCCATTCCACAAAGATTTTTGATATGTCACCGACATCTCCCGAAGACAAAGGACATGCTGACGAGATCCTCCTCCGCCAGTTCTCTATTTGTCCTTGGGACAAAAGAAGGGGACGATTTCTCCTTGTCTCCCACTTCCTCGGGGAGGTAGGAAGATACCTCATCCCTCTCGCCATGACGAGGGAAATAGCAACGTTCATGACGATGATGATGATAATAATGATATGAAAAGCAAGGTTCGTGACAATGATTATGATAAAAATGATGTGAGAAACAAAGGGTCGTGACGATGATTATTATAATAATGATGTGAAAAGTTAGGTTCATGACGATGATGATGATAATAATGATGTGAAAAGCAAGGTTCGTGACGATTATTATGATGATAATGATGTAAAAAAGGAGAGGTCCAAATTCGTCAGTTGATGAGGAGAGATTCTTCGAGTCATTTTTATTACAAAGAAATATTGATAATGTTGGTCTTCAGCTTGATGTTGGTGAGGATAAGGATTAGGGAGAGATAAGGATAACGAATAGGATGGGAAACAGGAGGGTACGAGTAATGAAGTAGAGAGGAAAGTAAGTGATACAGAAATAGGGAGAACAACATCATCCCCAACCCCACTCCTGGTGATAGAAGTTCATTCTCGACGTGGTTCCGAAGTCACGTAAAGCCGTTGGTCCCGTTGCTGAATAACCACTGGTTCCATGCAACGTAAAAACGCCATACAAAACAAAACAACTCACCTCCCCCCCAACTCCCTCGCCCCCCCTAACCCCCCCCCCCCCCCCCCAACCCCCACCCACCCACACACACAAAATCCACCATCGTGAGCAGGTTGGTCAGCACCTCTGTTGTGAGAGAGTGAGTACTTCTCTTCCATTGAGTCTTCCTTACTCTCCAGTTTCCCATTTCTCCTTTCGGACATAAATGACCGTAGACAGAACCTGGCCAATATTGGCTCAATATCCCTCCTCATTTCAGGGAAAGGAAGAAAAGGGGGGGGGAAAGAGTACTTTTCCCTCGCCCATTCCATTTCTTCTGGACGTCCCTTTACGTGGCTGTCTGATGAAGGAGTTTCCTGATGGAGAAATAAGACGTACGGGTCTACTACATACTGCCATTTTTATTTCCCGTGAGGTGGCTATTGATTCCGGAGTTCGATATGGTTTTAGGTTTTCCCTCTTATATGGTAACCTTGTTGTCTACTTATTTTTACTGATACATATGCTTCAAAAATCACAGTAGATGCATCTGACTTCATTATATAAGCGAATACCCCACCAGGAAAATGATAAGAAGAAGGTCAGCACAAGCGCTTTACCTTTATTTCGAATCACATCCTTTTTAAGGCATCGTAGAAGCACAAATGAAAATGCCTGAATGAAGGAGAAAGCGCTTGGTACTGACCCTCTGCATACAAGTATATGTGTATATCGTATTTTAGATTAAATTTTAGACTGACATAAAATCATAGCCTTTCAAAAACCACTTATTAGCAAGACCTCGCACAGACTAGGAGGGCAAGTAACTTAAACTGTTTTCTTAAGGGGAATTATTTAGTTTTAGAGGTAGAATTTAATTAATATGTAGCCATGTCTCACCATTCATCGGCTCTTGCAGAATAGGATCTTATATATGGTACGTATGTATAACCGCGTAATGCTCCGGTATACATTTCTCTCCCAACAAACAGATTCTCTCTCGAAAGTAGGTAACAAAACATATTTTGAGAAATAACAATTACTGACCATTTTTCTTATTAATTTATAGCATATATGACCAATAGTTGCACTGTATAATAAAGTTTGACTTCCTGTAATATTTTATCGCTAAACAAAATATCTATTCTGTAGTGGATGATTGGCTAACCGTAGATTGTAGAAATGATTTCATTGGTTCGCGTATCACACAATCTCGCCGAGTAA
>NC_061090.1:55374503-55375524 GCF_015104395.2 Macrobrachium nipponense | reverse complement strand
ACACACATATATATATATATATATATATATATATATATATATATATATATATATATATATTATATATATATACATAGGAGAGTGTACGTATGTACAATGAAGTACATCCCATTACAAATATCTCCGCATAAATAAATATATATTTATTTCCTGATTTCGTCAATTCAACCCGACCGTGACACTAAATATCTTAGGCAAAGCTACGCTGTGCTTCTGTCAATCTTCGTCTCAGCTGAATCTTCCATTTTCCATTTAGGGAAGCGTGAAATTGCCTGGAAAGAGAGGCGATAGAGCGTCACAGTCACTCGGAATATCCGGCAGACAAAAGACGAACGGAAAGAGAGTCGAAGCCATATCCTGGACAGAAAAAAAAAGACAATTAATTTCAGAAGCGGACTATTCAGAAAGGTTCACTTTTAGCAATAAAATTGATCTTCGATTTCGGTTGTTCATACTCTGCTGCGTCATCTCCTTATAAAGGAAACGATATTAGTTCGATATATTGAAAAAAAAAAAAAATGTATTGTCATAAAAAAGTAAACAAAGGCAATCTTTCAGACGTCTTCATTGCCCCTAGAAAATCCTTTCGAAAGATATGAAAATTGAGAACAATCTCGTATTTCAAAAAGCAAAAAAAAAAAAAAAAACAAAAAACAAAAACAAAACAGAAACTGCAATAAACTGATAATTCCGTGAACCCTCAAGAAACCAATATGATTCGAATTCCGGCCAGATGAATTCGGGTCACTTAGATCTTTTCAGCTTTGATGATTTGATCGAAATTCGGGTCACTGGCCATAAAGATAAATTAGTGTAGTGGTTGATAAGATCCCCAGTATGATTTTAATGGTCTGCACAAGGTAGATTTCAAATTGGTCAAAATTGGAATGGAACGAAATTATACACTGCTTAAACAGAAATGTTCAGCGAGAGAGAGAGAGAGAGAGAGAGAGAGAGAGAGAGAGAGAGAGAGAGAGAGATATTTTTTATATCTTAATGGATGTATTGCAAAAGCAGCTTT
>NC_061090.1:55362003-55367003 GCF_015104395.2 Macrobrachium nipponense | reverse complement strand
AATACAATAGTGAATTAGTAGAAGAATCAGAAGCAGAAGAGAGAAACCTTGACCCAAACAACACAGACCACAGATGGTGGAGAAGAGTATCTTCATATATTCATCCCGATGAACCTCGACCATTATACTACTAATTAAGAAATGTCTTGTGAAAAAGTAATTTGTAGAATTTAATATGTAGATATGATGCAAAATCATTATGATAATTAAAATTAAGTTTAGAGTTAGAAATTGGAACTTTATTAATTAAATATGATATATATGTAATAAAATTCAAATATGTAATCTGTACAATTCACCATGTCATATAATGTATAATCATTATTGTATTATGTTAATATTAGCTAGAAAATTGTACCCTTACCCAAATATAATCGTGGATAAACCACACTACCTTACTCTTACTAATACTTAACTTTCTAAACTATTCCCGCTACCAAGGTTAGCTAGCTAACTACCCTCACTCTTCTTTCACCCATCTTACCTATCAGCTAAAAAAAAAAAAAAAAAAAAAAAAAAAAAAAAAAAAAAAAAAAAAAAAAAAAACAGATAAGTCAATCTGCTCAGCGTGGCAGCAAGGATATAGGGAGCACTTGTTCAGAGAGGCACTTCTTCAGGAACTTAGTCGAATTCTGGTCTCTTGTGGCTGAACATTCAACCAGAATTCGACTAAGTTTTCCTGAAGAAGTGCCTTTCTAAACAAGTGCTCCCTAAATCCTTGCTTCCACGCTGAGCAGATTGACTTAATCTCTTTTTTCTTTTTTTTAAATTGTACCCGTGTTTATGCTTGTTTGGGAAGGTTACTCATTCTCCAGGTGTGCCGGAGTTTTAGGTACTAATCTCATTATAATCCCTATCTGTCAGTTATATGACCTTTCTTGTACTGTCTAATTCCTCATGTAAGTCAGTTTAACTGCTGTGTAACGGACGTTTGAGTCGAAAGATCTTGCAGATACTTCGTTGTTGATTTTTCCTTTGTGGCTTATACCTTTATTATGGATTTATCACTTTAGTTCCAAACTTTCGTGATTCAGTTATACATATGTATATATATGTATATTATATATATATATATATTAATATATTATATATATATATTATATATTGTATATATGTTTATATATAATATCTAATATATATATAATATATATATAGTATATATATACTATATTATATATATATATGTAAACGTATTATCATATATATTTGTAATATACATAAAAACTGTTGCATATCAGAAAAATAAGAAACGAAAAGTTGACACAGAGAGAGAGAGAGAGAGAGAGAGAGAGATAGCGAGAACGAGAGAGAGAGAGAGAGAGAGAGAGCTTTACGAACACGCTACAGCTTTTCAGAGGCAAGATTTCATTTTATTTAAACAAAATGTTAGATAACTGGGATATCTGAATTCCTTTGTAAAGTTGAATATATTCCAGTATTTAGAAAATGGGAGACATCTATCATGAACTGGAACTAAAACTCTCGTTGTCATGAGAGATGAGAGGGAGTGAATATATAAGATAAAAGGGAGAATGAAATACGACAATGCATTCTCTACTCCAGCTCTATAAATCACACTTTAAAAAACGCCAGTTCTTGCAAGCAGTATGTGTACTATTACGGAACCTGGCTAGACAAAGCCTGTGATCTCAACCCACATCCCCCACCCCCAAAATGCGTCGAAAAGTAGGATCCAACGACCCAAGATCCTCGGTTCGAACAAACAAACAAAACTGAGGATTGAGAGAGATTAAGTGACCTTCATTTTTATGTCACTCACTGCTCGAAAGCTCAGCGAATTGTTGAAGGAAATAAAATTCACAAGGATAGAACGCCTGTTGTAAAGAAGGATAATAACCTGGGGGTTGAGAATAAAAATCACCACCCTTTTATATAATAATCTCAGTCTATTTCGGGAGAATGTCTCCAATGGTCTGAAATGCATGAATATTTAGATATTGTACTTGCATATACTACAACCCCATTTTCGAAGCTTTGGTGAGCTATTATGTGATATGAATGCAGGATTTAGTTTCATTACTTTTATTCTAAGCACTTCCCTTTCCCTGCTTACTTTTATAGGGGGTATTATTCCCTTCAAAGTGAATGAGTAATCCTAGCAGTTAGCTGTGTCAAAGGATTGAAGAAAGAATGACCACATGTGAGACTAAAAAATTGGAGTCCATATCAGGAAGGATATCCGATCTGTCTTAGTACTTATGTTTATATATATATATATATTATATATATATATATATATATATATATATATATATATATATATATACTATATATATACATATATATATATATATATATATATATAATGATATATAAATGTATATATATATATATATATATATATATATATATATATATATATATATATATATATATATATATATATATATATATATATATATATATATATAATATTTTTAATTCTTGCTGGCATAGCACATTCTTTTCTATAACAGTTCAGTAACTTTATTTTTATTCCATATGTTTTTACTATTCTCCATGTTCTATTCCACTGAACGTGTCTTTTTACTGAGCATCAATGTTCTTATTATCATTCATTATTATTATTATTATACACGATTCACGTCTTCATACGAGTTTATTATCTTTATAATTTATTTCATATCGCTATCATCTACGTACTTCCCGTGCATAGACTGGATTTTCGCTCCTTCTCTCTCTCTCTCTCTCTCTCTCTCTCTTCTCTCTCTCTCTCTCTCGCCATCATGCACATGGTCATATCCGGAAATTTATTCATTTATTCATCATTTTCTATTTCTTACCTTAATTCCAATCCATTCCTTCCTTCGCTAATCTCTCTCTACTCTCTCTCTCTCTCTCTCTCTCTCTCTCTCAACCATCTTACCCACTCAGCATTTATTTATTTGCTGTCTTAATTTAATTTTCCTTCCTTTGTTAACTGTCGTCTCTCTCTCTCTCTCTCTCTCTCTCTCTCTCTCCTCTCTCTCTCTCTCTCTCTCCCATATCCTTAAATTCTGGGCATTTTTTTTAATTTCCTGTCTTAATTAAATTTTTCTTCCTTTGCCAACCGTCTTCTCTCTCTCTCTCTCTCTCTCTCTCTCTCTCTCTCTCTCTCCTTAACGTGAACTGCCCAGATATATTGACGGACCAGCAGCTCCAGTAACTAAGGAAGGACCAAGAATTAGTGGACATGACGATCCCAAATCAAGTTCTTGATATATCCTAAGGAGCCCCAAGATTATCATCATTGGGTAGTTTCCCGCGTCGAAAATGATGGTAATGGTTGTAGTTCCACAATCATATATAGCTATGTGAGAGCTGACTGTTCTTTATACCTATCAATAGCTTTCGAACCATGTGCTAGGTTCGTCCTTAGTTAAGTGGGTGAACCCATAGCGCAGGGTTCGAATCATGGTAATTATGAAGAACCCATCAACTCTCACGCAGCAATATTTCTGTAGACCTACGACTTATCATAATGATGATGGGATGGTTAGTTATTGAGATTCATATCCATTTAATGATGATGGAGGTAGTTAGAGATCCATTATCATAATGATGGATTGGAACTTGTTAGGGTTATTGGAGGATCATTATCATAATTATGATGAGGTAGGTTAGGAGGATTCCATTATCATAATGATGATTGGAGGTAGGTTATGGAGATCCATTATCATAATGTATAATTGGAAGGTAGGTTATTGGATCCATTGCGCAGGAATTGTGAGGTAGGTAGGTTATTAAGATCCATTATCATAATGATGAATGGAGGGTAGTTATGAGATCCATTATCAAATGATGAGGGAAGGGGGTTAGTTATTGAGATCCATTATCATAATGAGATGGGAGGTAGTTTATGAGACCATTTATCATAATGATGAGGGAGGTCAGTTATGAGATCCATTATCATAATTGATGATGAGGTAGTTATGAGATCCATTTCATATAAATGATGAGGGGAGGTAGTTATGAGATCCATTATCATAATGATGAGGGAGGTAGTTATGAGATCCATTATCATAATGATGAGGGAGGTAGTTATGAGATCCATTATCATAATGATGAGGGAGGTAGTTATGAGATCCATTATCATAATGACGACGAGGTAGTTATGAGATCATTATCATAATGATGACCGGTAGTTATGAAGAACATTATCATAATGATTGATGGGGTACGAGAGATCCATTATCATAATGATGACGAGGTCGTTATGAGATCCATTATCATAATGATGACGGAGGTAGTTATGGAGAATCCATTATCATAAGGACCCGAACGGGAGGTAGTTACCCCGACATTATCATAATGACGCCGGAGGTAGTTACGACAACCATTATCATAATGACGACGGAGGTAGTTATGAGATCCATTATCATAATGATGACGGAGGTAGTTATGAGATCCATTATCATAATGATGACGGAGGTAGTTATGAGATCCATTATCATAATGATGACGGAGGTAGTTATGAGATCCATTATCATAATGATGAGGGAGGTAGTTATGAGATCCATTATCATAATGATGACGGAGGTAGTTATGAGATCCATTATCATAATGACGCCGGAGGTAGTTACGACAACCATTATCATAATGACGACGGAGGTAGTTATGAGATCCATTATCATAATGACGACTGAGGTAGTTATGAGATCCATTATCATAATGACGACAGAGGTAGTTATGAGATCCATTATCATAATGATGACGGAGGTAGTTATGAGATCCATTATCATAATGACACCGGAGGTAGTTACGACAACAATTATCATAATGACGATGGAGGTAGTTATGCGATCCTTTATCATTATGATGACGGAGGTAGTTATGAGATCCATTATCATAATGATGCGGGAGGTAGTTACGACAACCATTATCATAATGACGACGGAAGTAGTTATGAGATCCATTATCATAATGATGACGGAGGTAGTTATGAGATCCATTATCATAATGATGATGGAGGTAGTTATGAGATCCATTATCATAATGAC
>NC_061090.1:55347003-55349503 GCF_015104395.2 Macrobrachium nipponense | reverse complement strand
TCAACTTTAAATTTGATGCTGGGCACTAATGCTTTTAATTTTGAAAGGAATTCATTAAAATTGCCCCACATATTATCCCAAAATGTAAGAATATCATCTACATATCTCATTCACAGCATGTTTTTGGGTTTTATTGCATTTATTACTGTAGTTTCAAAGTATTTCAAGTACAGATTGGCTAAAATAGGACTTAAAGGACTACCCATACTACACCCGAATTTTTGCTTGTAGAATGATTCCCTGAATGAAAATACGTTATTAGATACACATAATTCAACTAACTTTATCATTTTGTCAAGAGCCATTGGGAAATGATCTGAATAAGGGGATAATTTTTCCCTTAAAAACTGAAGAACGTCCTGTACTGGTCCTTTTGTGAATAGGGAATCTACGTGAAGGCTTAAAAGCTTTATGTTGTGAAGTGGTGTATGTGCGTCTCTGAATTTGTGACAAAAATCTTCCTAATGTTTAATGTGACTAGGGGAAAAAGTGCCCAATAAAGGGGAAAGGAGGCCAGCTAACCATTTAGAAATTTTCTTATTGAAAGCTCCGGCACATGAAACGATGGGTCTGAATGGAAGATTGTCTCTGTGGAGTTTTGGGAAGGCCATAAAGTAGGGTAAGTCTAAGATTAATTACTTTAAATTTCTCTAATAGTTGAATGCTCTTTTTGTCTTGGCCAATTAATCTACTTATTAAAACATCTAACCTTTTTAGCGAGCAGATGGCTTTTATAAATCTACGGGGAACAGGATTTTTCTCATTAAAGTCAGTTAAAGCATTTAGTATAAATACCATCTTTTCTGTAACTTTTCTCATTCATCTACATGAAGAGGGAGACAGCAGTCTCTGAAATATAGTATTTTTCTCTCTATAATTTGGCGTTTATATGCGCTCCTTATATTACATATATATATATATATATATATATATATATATATATATATATATATATATATATATATATATATACATATATATATACTATATATATATATATATATATATATATATATATTATATATATATATATATATATATATATATATATATATATATATATATATAGCGTATATTGTATATAATAATTATTGATTATAAGAGTTCTCCAGCTCTACAGAGGAAATGAATCGTTCTCATAATATTCCTAATTAAATTGTGGATTCATTAATCCTCAATCTCTTCCACTGACGTCCACGCAATACGTCGAAGTTCAGAGAAAACTGACGAAGATTCACAACAGCTGAACAGATTAGAATGAAAGTGGCTTTTAAATTTATCTAATGGAGAAATACTCCAAAATGGCTGGCAATATCCCGGTAGTGATTTTAATCAAATGTCGTCATAATGATTATTTTTGAGTGAGTGGATCGTACTTCATAAAAAAAAGCCTTTCATTTTGTGTTATGGAGTCAACGGATTCCGGGAATGAAGCGATGCAATAAAATGGGATGTGATGTAGCGAGCATTTTCTGAAGTACATCTAAATGAGAAAGATTGCGTCGTTTTATGACACTGGAAAACATAATTTAAAAGAGGTATAATGTAATTAATTCAGTGATAGTTTTCAAAATATATATATATATATATATATACATATATATATATATATATATATATATATATATACATATATATATGTATATATATATGTATATATATACTATATTTCGTTTAGAGTATGTCGCGGTTAAATATTTTCCTAAACATGATATGTTGTATGACTATCAAATAAAAAAGATAATATAATATATTATTATTCTTCAGGGTATCTTATTTCGTTAAGATATGTCAGTGGACAAATATTCTTCTAAACTATGTTATTTTGAAAAAACATTTAGAATTTATCAGAATATAGTAAACGAAATTTATTATCCTCAGCGCTCGAGCTTTAATAAAGCATTGGGTCTTAACGTGTTCCATCACATTGTAGTTTTCACAAAAAAAAAAAAAAAAAAAAAAAAAATAAATAAAAACTATTATTTTCAAAAATTAAATGTCTGTCCTAATCCATGAAGACGCAAGATAAAGTTCTGAACAAAATAATAATAACAAACTAAAATCAAAGGACAACATGTAAAGAAGACGCTGAAATTTCTTCGGCGCAATAAAGTTTTCTGTACCGTGTATAATCAAGGCCACCGAAAATAGATCTACCTATCGGTGGTCTCGGTAAAATGCTGTATGAGCCGCTGCCCATGAAACTCTAACCACTGCCTGGTGGTGGCCTGACCTATATCGTCGCCAGACCGAGGATTATAACTTTAACCTTAAGTAAAATAACAGTTATCGAGGCTGCAAATTGGTGTGTTTGATTATTGGAGGGTGGATGATCAATGTACCAATTTCCAGCCCTCTAGACTCGGTAGTTTCTAAGATCTGAGGGCGGACGGAAAAAAAGTGCGGACGGTCAGACAAAGCTTTTTGAATAGTTTTCCTTTATAGAAAACTCAGAAGTCTGAGTACAAGTAATTGCAGACTAATTAAAAAAAAACATTTC
>NC_061090.1:55329503-55337003 GCF_015104395.2 Macrobrachium nipponense | reverse complement strand
CTTCAGCCTCTTCTTTACATGTTGTCCTTTGATTTTAGTTTGTTGTTATTATTTTGTTCAGAACTTTACTTTGCGTCTTCATGGATTAGGACAGACATTTAATTTTTTTAATAATCTACAGAGGCCTGATAGAATTTAAGCTTTTTTATTTTTTTTTTTTTTTTTTTTTTTTTTTTTTTTGTGAAAACTACAAAGTGATGGAACACGTTAAGACCCAATGCTTTATTAAAGCTCGAGCGTTGAGGATAATAAATTTCGTTTACTATATTCTAATAAATTCTAAATGTTTTTTCAAATAACATATGTTTAGAAGAATATTTGTCCACTGAAATACTCCTAACGAAATTAGCTACCCTGAAGTCATTCATTAATATATTTTAATAATTTTCCTTTATTTTTTCATATAACATATCATGTTTAGGAAAATATTTGACCGTTGACATACTCTTAACGAAATCAGATACTCCGAAATAATATATATATATATATATATATATATATTATATATATATATATATATATATATATATATATAAATAGATATATATATATATATATATATATATATATATATATATATATATATATATATATATATACTATATATATATATATATATATATATATATATATATATATATATATATATATATAAATATATACTATATATATATATATATATATATAAATATATACTATCTATATATATATATATATATATATATATATATATATATATATATATATATACATATATACATGCATACATATATATAATTTCATCTTGAAAACTATCACTGAATTATTTACATTATACTTCTTTTAAATTATGTTTTCCAGTGTCATAAAACGACACAATCTTTCTCATTTAGATGTACTTCAGAAAATGCTCGCTACATCACATCCCATTTTATTGCATCGCTTCATTCCCGGAATCCGTAGACTCCATAACACAAAATGAAAAGTTTTTTATTTATGAAGTACGATCCACTCACTCAAAAATAATCATTATGACGACATTTGATTAAAATCACTACCGGGATATTGCCAGCCATTTTGAAGTATTTCTCCATTAAATAAATTTAAAAGCCACTTTCATTCTAATCTGTTCTGCTGTTGTGAATCTTTGTTAGTTTTCTCTGAACTTCGACGTATTGCGTTGAAGTCAGTTGAAGAGATTGAGGATTAATGAATCCACAATTTAATTAGGAATATTAGGAGAACGATTCATTTCCTCTGTAGAGCTGGAGAGTTCTTATAATCAATAATTATTATATACAATATACGCTATATATATATATATATATATATATATATATATATATAAATATATATATATAAAATAAAAAGAGCGCATAAAAACGCCAAATTATAGAGAGAAAAATACTATATTTCAGAGACTGATGTCTCCTTCTTCAGGTAGATGAATGAGAAAAGTTACAGAAAAGATGGTATTTATACTAAATGCTTTAACTGACCTTAATAAGAAATATCCTGTTCCCCGTAGATTTATGATAGCCATCCGCTCGCTAAAAAGGTTAGATGTTTTAATAAGTAGATTAATTGGCCAAGACAAAAAGAGCATTCAACTATTAGGGAAATTTAAAGTAATTAATCCTAGACTACCCTACTTTTATGGCCTTCGCAAAACTCACAAAGACAATCTTCCATTCAGACACATCGTTTCATGTGCCAGAGCTTTCAATTACAAAATTTCTAAATGGTTAGCTGGCCTCCTTTCCCCTTTTCTAGGCACTTTTTCCCCCAGTCTCA
The DNA here is from genome assembly GCF_015104395.2 of Macrobrachium nipponense. Lineage (NCBI taxonomy): Eukaryota > Metazoa > Arthropoda > Malacostraca > Decapoda > Palaemonidae > Macrobrachium > Macrobrachium nipponense. The sequence continues at coordinate 55,335,230 of NC_061090.1, read as the reverse complement.
TTAAACATTAGGAAGATTTTTGTCACAAATTAAGAGACGCACAAACACCACTTCACAACATAAAGCTTTTAAGCCTTGACGTGGATTCCCTATTCACAAAAGTACCAGTACAGGACGTTTTTCAGTTTTTGAGTGAAAAATTATCCCCTTATTCAGATCATTTCCCATTGGCGCTTGACAAAATAATAAAGTTAGTTGAATTATGTATATCTAATAACGTATTTTCATTCGGGGAATCATTCTATAAGCAAAACTTCGGGTGTAGTATGGGTAGTCTGTACATGAAATACTTTGAAACTACATTAATAAATGCATTAAACCCAAAAACATGCTGTGGATGAGATATGTAGATGATATTCTTACATTTTGGGATAATAGGTGAGGCAATTTTAATGAATTCCTTTCAAAATTAAAAGCATTAGTGCCCAGCATCAAATTTAAAGTTGAATGGGAAACAGACAACAACATTCCTTTTCTTGATGTTTCAATAATCAGAGACACGACAGAATACAAATTTACCATATACAGGAAACCAACGTTCTCACATTCATACATTCCCTACTTTAGCTATCACGACATTCCTATCAAGATAGGCATAGCCAGCAACCTATTCTGAAGAGCCTTACGAATTTGTTCCCCAGATTTTCTGGAAAAGAATTTGAACTAATTCGTAAGCAGCTTTCGTCTTTAAAGTATCCTGACCATATAATTGAAAAAGCAATTTACAAAGCAAACGTAATTTTCTACTGACCCCCTCAAGACAAGACCAGAGACACACTCAACAATAAAATAAAAATTCTACACTTGGACAGAATTAAGATGGTGACCCATACCCTCGGAAAATCTAAGCCTTTTGCATTTACTTACCGAAACACCTTAGCCAAATCCATGATTAACGTCCAACAAAAGACATCCCCCAAAGACACAGGCGTTTACGAAATCCCATTTCCTGAACTGTGACCAATCTTACATTGGATTTACAGGAAAATCACTTCCCCAGAGATTGATACAACATAAACGGTCAGTTAAGTATGGACAACAGAACTCAGCTATTTTCAACCATATAAATGAACATAGCCATAGAATAAACTGGAATTCATCACATATAATTTATAGCAGCAACTGCCGGTACAAGAGTCAAATGATGGAATCGGCCTTGATTAAACAGAGATAGGTAATGAACATCTCAAAAGGAGTATGAGATTCAGATGTCATCGATAAGATTTTTATTCAACCAACACTTAAGAAGATTAAAGGAAGATTATCAGTGGGAGTGACCTAAATTGGCTTACCTGTGGATGGACCTCTTGGTATAAATACCATCTTTTCTGTAACTTTTCTCATTCATCTACCTGAAGAGGGAGACAGCAGTCTCTGAAATATAGTATTTTTCTATCTATATTTTAGTGTTTTTATAGGCTCCTTTTATTAGATGGAATTCTGTTGTAACAGAACATTTTTACCAATCACACACACAACACACACACACACACACACACACACACACACACACACACACATATATATATATATATATATATATATATATATATATATATATATTATATATATAATATATAATATATAGTATATTTATATATGTGTGTATTATTGTGTGATGCAGGTTTGATGAATTAATCTACACACACTCGATCGATCGATCGATCCAGAGAGAGAGAGAGAGAGAGAGAGAGAGAGAGAGAGAGAGAGAGAAGGCAATAAATCTCATATCTATGATGGAATGGTAACTCGTCGTCAGGTTCCTTAGTACTCACTTATGAAGACTAATAAAAGAGAAAGATGGCCCTTGACGAACCAGATGGACTCTTCAGAAAGGCGCGTTTTTTCTCTACATAATCTAGTACTCAAATAAGATAATTGCGGTTTTCCTTTGATGTCCTTAAAGTAATCTCACAACGTTTTACCACATAACATATATTTCCTTGACTAAAATGGATATACCGCATAACACTTTTGGAATATATTTCCTTGACTAAAATGGATATTTTAAACATATCATTGCGTACATGTAAAATTCACTGGCAATTTTTACCAGGCACATACGTCACTGTAATAGCCATAATGCCCTCTTAAGTTCTCGAATTCTTCGCCCTTTTTTAGGATACGCTTGTCACTACAAAGCCTTGAGATCCAAGTTCAAAGAAATATGAAGAAATCACGACGAGGTCACGTTGCCGACCTGACCACCAGAAGGATAAAAGTCTATTCCCTCTTGTACATATACGTGTTTATATATATATATATATATATATATATATATATATATATATATATATATATATATATATATACATATATCTGTTGTTTTTCAGATATATTCATCAGAACAGGATTAGACCCATCCTCACCATAGTAGCAAAGTTGGCAGCCGTTTTCATTGCTTTTTAGGCTGAAATATTCAGGTAGAATCTACTGGTCATTTTTACCAGATACATGTGAAATTGTAAATAGCCACAATGCCCTCTTACATTCTCGAATTCTTCGCGTTCTTTCAAGATTTATGCTGATTTTTATTTTCTCTAATGAATCATTCTTGTTATTGCATTAGGTTGTATTTACTCAGAGTAACAAATATTTCAAAAATCCATTATTTTCTCTCGTCGATCAAATTTCAATTGAATTCCTTTACGCCTTGAATGGGACAATTTCGCCCGAAGACTTTCAAGCAAAGGACAACAGCTTTCAACGTTCTCAGCTCGGAAAGCAGGCTGGAAACGTTTTCCAAGGCTTATCCCCGAAGAAACGTCCACGTTTCTTGTCAATTAGAGCGATTCTGGAAAGCGGTCTCTCTCCTCATTGTTCCAGGAGAACCACTCGACAAGAGTCCTGGAAGTGGAACGAATAAGCAAAATTATTGTTTTTTGGTTTTTTATTTAATATCATAATTATTTCTTCGTTTATGTGAAGAAAACACGATTTCGTCTTAATCAAGTATAAATGTAATTTACTATATTTTCTCTCATAAAATAAAATAACATATTTAGAATGAATCAATTGTGTTATGGAGAATGAAAATTTAGAATACGTTTTATATTTCATATGAATATATATATATATATATATATATATATATATATATATATATATATATATATATATATATCTTATATATGCATTTACGTATTAGTCTTTCACTGCTGTTGGAATTCAGGAAATACTCTTGTGAAATCTACCAAAATCCGGGAATGAAAAGAGGTTTGCAAGGCTGCTATTCCAATACATCCATTAAGATATAAAGAAAATCTCTCTCTCTCTCTCTCTCTCTCTCTCTCTCTCTCTCTCTCTCCTGATACTTTTCAATCCTTTCCCTTCTACACATGGTATTGCGACATCAATGAGTGGTACCTTCCTCTTAATGTTGTCAATCAACGTCACGTCTGGTCTATTGGCACATATCACCTTTTGTGTATTGATACCACAGTCCCCGATGATATTTGCTTGATCGTTTTCTATCACTAATCTCCTCCCCATTTATACTCTGCCCGTCATATTTCAGTTCTCAAAGAGGGAAGGCGACCTTTTTAACTATGTTGACATTTTAACATAGCTAAATTATAGTGTCTGGTGTCACATAAATTAGGAAAACGTAAGGAAATCTTTAGATTTTTGTTGATTTCCAAGAAATATTTCGGTATGTGGCGTCATATCTGTAGTATGACGTCATCATCCATTTAGCAAATTTCAATTACATCTTGAATCAATATGAAGAAGAGATTTCTTTGAAGAATTGTAATTACAGTTACCTTAATAATGTGTAATAAATAATATTTCAAATAAATTACAATTACTACAAGCCAGCCTTCATCGCACAGCCGCCCAGGTGTGAAGGGGGCGTGGTCTAGGCAGGCAAGAGATGACGACAAACCGATTTCCTTCGTTCCAAATGTAACCACCTTAGTTATGGGCCTCTGTAAGAGACTCACCTACCACGACCACCAGGGGGGGCTATAAAGAACCACGCCCGCACCAAGCATCAGGAGACTTCTCGTACAGATGAGTGGGGATGCCGCTACCTCTCTCTCTAGATACCTTGGTTCCTGGAGGACTGCAGGATTGGTCTGGAGGTATGTAAGGAACTGCGGGAGCCCTGGGTCTGTGAAAAGGTAGGAGGCTTAAATTCTTGTCCTGGCAGGACGTTATAACCTCCATAGCATAAACCTTACAGCGGTGAGGTCGGGTGACTCTCGACCAGAAAGTAGGAAAGAACATCTTCACGTGGTTGAGGCTCTCCTTTGTGACGAATTGGTGCCTGTCAACCAGAGCTCCATAAGGAATCTCATCCTCGCGAATGATGGATACCTGCGCACCAGTGTCATCGAAAGCTCTAAATCTCTCTCTCTCTCTCTCTCTCTCTCTCTCTCTCTCTCTCTCTCTCGTTGAACATTTCTGTTTTAGCAGTATATAATTTCGTTCCATTCCAATTTTGACCAATTCGAAATCTACCTTGTGCAGACCATTAAAATCATGCTGGGGATCTTATCAACCCACTACACTAATTTATCTTTATGGCCAGTGACCCGAATTTCGATCAAATCATCAAAGCTGAAAAGATCTAAGTGACCCGAATTCATCTGGCCGGAATTCGAATCATATTGGTTTCTTGAGGGTTCACGGAATTATCAGAGTTTATTGCAGTTTCTGTTTTGTTATTGTTTTTGTTTTTTCGAAATACGAGATCGTTCTCAATTTTCATATCTTTCGAAAAGATTTTCTAGGGGCAATGAAGACTAATTGCCAGGTAAGACGTCTGAAAGATTGCCTTTGTTTACTTTTTTATGACAATACATTCTTTTTTTTCAATATATCCGAACTAATATCGTTTCCTTTATAAGGAGATGACGCAGCAGAGTATGAGCCAGAAATCGAAGAGCAATTTATTGCTAAAAATGGAACCTTTCTGAATAGTCCGCTTCTGAAATTAATTGTCTTTTTTTTCTGTCCAGGATATGGCTTCGACTCTCTTTCCGTTCGTCTTTTGTCTGCCGGATATTCCGAGTGACTGTGACGCTCTATCGCCTCTCTTTCCAGGCAATTTCACGCTTACCTAAATGGAAAATGGAATGTTCAGCTGCGCCGATGATTGACAGAAGCACAGCGTAGCTTTGTCTAAGATATTTAGTGTCACGGTCGGGTTGCATTGACCAAATCAGGAAATAAATATATATTTAATTATGCGGAGATATTTGTAATGGGAAGGACTTCAGTGTACATACGTACACTCTCCTATATATTTAATGTGTTAATATATATATATATATATATATATATATATATATATATATATAAAGTAATATATACATACACTGCAGCAGTACAATCTACAATTGACTCTACGTGCGTATTGTGTACGCATGTGTCCCGCGAGATATCTGACAACGTTTGTGAAGTCTTCAGACCTATAGAGCGACACAGAAAAACAAGGTCAAAAATGACGCGTGTTTATCCGGGACACTCTGTACAAATGTTTTTGCAGGTCACTGTAACAACAGCGATGTTTTCAGACCAAATTCTATTACTTTCGTTTCGTATATAAAAGATATATTTCAAAACAATCCTGTGACATAGAGCGCGGGACGGAAAATTTCCTAAATAAAAGTAACTTTTGGTTTTACGAGTTTTTTTTTTTTAACTCAGAGTTTAATCGTAATAAAACGATGAAATGAATGGTTATAAAACTGAATTGAATGTTTGGAATACTTAATCTAA
>NC_061090.1:55314503-55324503 GCF_015104395.2 Macrobrachium nipponense | reverse complement strand
CCACCCTCTCCTCACAATTGACTCAGAGTACAACTGCTTTGAGGTTTTCCTCTCTCTCTCTCTCTCTCTCTCTCTCTCTCTCTCTCTATCTATCTATCTTTGTTCATTAGTATTTTTTTTATTCAAACTTATATAAGAAGATGGATCAAATATATTAGGTGATACTTAAATTTTGACTAATTTTCGATCGTTTGAATTTCATCTCTTTAATTTAATTTCGTGATTCAAAGACTCTTTGGTGAGGAAAGAAAAATTATTTTAAAATGATTGAATTTTTGACATAAATATTTCAATGTAACTGAAAACTAATGAAATGTAGATTTAATGGGAGATGTGATGTTTTCTCAGTTATATGAAAGGATTTAACCATTTGACTGAAATTACCTCTAAATTTAATGTAAAGTTGTTATTACATATATGAAAGGATTTTAACAATTTTAACAGATTTTAGCTAAAATTACCTATAAATCTACTGTAATGTGTTTCAGGTATATAAATGAAAGAAGTTTAACAATTTTAATTTTGTCTATAAATCTAATGTAATGTTGTTTCAATTATATATGTGAAAGAGTTTTAACAATTTTAACAGATTTTAGCTAAAATTATTTTGAAATTTAATATAATTATTTTTTCAATGAAAGGATGTTAACAACTTTAACAGGTTTTAGCTAAAATTACCTATAAATATAATGTTCTATATTATATATGTTAAGGGAATTTAACAATTTTAATAGTGTTTAGATACAATTATTTTTAAATCTAATGTAATGTTTTTTCAGTTATATATATAGAAGGATTTTAACCATTTTAGTAGTGTTTTAGCTTTAATTACCCATAAATCTGATGAGAACATGGCTTAATATGCGGTAAAATCATCCCCAATGCCGTTTTAATTAAGACCCTAAGTACTTACTTATTCCAAGTTTGTGGAATTTTAATCTCTGAGGGACAAATACCCTACCGACATGTCCAATAATTCAATTGTTAACTTTGTTATTAATGTTTTAAGGTACTTCATTCATTGCAATATCTGGCCAAATTTCCATTACCATTGCTAATGAGACTGCTTCTTATTCACAGTCCTTCCCCTAATTACCATAATTAACAGCAGAGACATTAGAGTTAAAATAACAAGTCAATTCCTTTGCCGCAATGGATGATATCTTCATTATCAATGTTTTTTTTTAACATTACCAGACAGACGACCACAAACGATCATTAGCATAATGGGTATCATAACTACCTCCGTCATCATTATGATAATGGTTCTCATAACTACCTCCGTCATCATTATGATAATGGATCTCATAACTACCTCCGTCGTTATTATGATAATGGATCTCATAACTACCTCCGTCATCATTATGATAATGGTCGTAGGTCTACATAAATATTGCTGCGTGAGAGTTGATGGGTTTTTAATAATTACCATGATTCGAACCCTGCGCTAGGTCCATCCACTTGACTGAGGACGAACCTAGCACGTGGTTCGAAAGCTATTGATAGTTATAAAGAACAATCAGCTCTCACATAGCTATATATGATTGTGGAACTACAACCATTACCATCATTTTCGACGCGGGAAACTGTACCCAATGATGATAATCTTGGGGCTCCTTAGGATATATCAAAAGGCTTGATTTGGGGTCGCTTGTAAACCAGTGTCTTTGTCATGTCCAGTAATCCTGGTCTTTCCTTAGTTACTGGAGCTGCTGGTGTCCGTCATTATATCTGGGCAGTTCACGTTAAGGAGAGAGAGAGAGAGAGAGAGAGAGAGAGAGAGAGAGAGAGAGACAGTTGACAAAGGAAGGAAAATTAAATTAAGACAGGAAATTAAATAAATGCTGAGGGTTTAAGGATGTGGGTGATGGCAGAGAGAGAGAGAGAGAGAGAGAGAGAGAGAGAGAGAGAGAGAGAGAGGACAGTTGGCAAAAGGAGGAAAATTAAATTAAGACAGCAAATTAAATAAATGCTGAGGGTTTAAGGATGTGGGAGAGAGAGAGAGAGATTAGCGAAGGAAGGAAAATGGAATTAAGGTAAGAAATAGAATAAATGAATAAATTCCGGATATGACCATATGCATGATGGCAGAGAGAGAGAGAGAGAGAGAGAGAAGGAGCGAAATCCAGTCTATGATGATAGCGATTATAGAAATAATTATAATGATAATAAACTCGTATGAAGACGTGGAAACGTGTATAATAATAATAATTATTATAATTAGAACATTGATGCTCAGAAAAAGACACGTTCAGTAGAATATAACTTAGAGAAGTAAGAACACATGGAACAAAAATAAAGTGCTGAACTGTCATAGAAAAGAATGTGCTATGCCAGGCAAGAATTAGAAATATATATATATATATATATATATATATATATATATATATATATATACATATATATATATATATATATATATATATATATATAAATATATATATCATATATATATATATAAATAATATATATATATACATATATATATATATATATATATATATATATATATATATATATACATATATATATATATATATTATATATATATATTATATATATTATTATATATATCTATGTATGATATATGCATATATATATATATATATATATATCTATATATATTATATATATATATATATTTATTTACACATAAGTACTAAGGACAGATCGGATATCCTTCCTGACTTCGTGATATGGACTCCAATTTAGTCTCGCATGTGGTCATTCTTTCTTCAATCCTCTGACACAGCTAACAAGTAGGATTATTCATTCACTTTCAAAGGGAATAATACCCCCTATAAAAGTAAGCAGGGAAAGGGAAGTGCTTAGAATAAAAGTAATGAAACTAAACCCTGCATTCATATCACATAATAGCTCACCAAGCTTCGAAAATGGGGTTGTAGTATAAGCAAGTACAATGTCTAAATATTTATGCATTTCAGCCCATTGGAGACATTCTCCCCAAAATAGACTGAGATTTTTATATAAAAGGGAGGTGATTTTATTCTCAACCACCAGGTTATTATGCTTCTTTACAAAAGGGCGTTCTAATCCTTATGAATTTTATTTCCTTCAACAATTCGCTGAGCTTTCGAGGCTGAGATGTGACATAAAAATGAAGGTCAGCTTAATCTCTCTCAATCCTCAGTTTTGTTGTTGGCGAAGCCGAGGATCTTGGGTCGTTGGATCCTACTTTTCGACGCATTTTGGGGGTGGGGGGAGGTGTTGAGATCACAGGCTTTGTCTAGCCAGGTTCCATAATAGTACACAATACTGCTGAAAGAACTGGCGTTTTTTAAAGTGTGATTTATAGAGCTGGAATAGAGAATGCATTGTCGTATTTCATTCTCATTTTTATCTTATGTATTCTCTCCATCTCATCTCTCATGACAACGAGAGTTTTAGTTCCAGCTCATGACAGATGTTTCCCATTTTTTGAATACTGGAATATATTCAACTTTACAAGTGAATTCAGATATACAGTTATCTAACATTGATTAAGTGATGAAATCTTGCCTCTGAAAAGTTGTAGCGTGTTCGTAAATGAATCTCTCTCTCTCTCTCTCTCTCTCTCTCTCTCTCTCTCTCTCTCTCTCTCTCTCTCTCTGTCAACTTCGTTTTTCTGATATGCAAAACTTGTATGTATATACATTATATGTATAATTACGTTTACATATATATATATATATATATATATATATTATATATATGCATATAATATATATATATATATATATATATATATATACATATATATACATTTACATACATATGTATAACTGAATCAGCGAAAGTTTGGAAAGTGATAAATCCATAATAAAGGTATAAGCCACAAAGGAAACAACGAAGTTTCTGCAAGATCTTTCGACTCAAACGCCCTTTACTCATCAGATAAAGTGACTTACAAGAAAAATTCGTATAACTGACAGATATGGATTATAAGGAGATTAGTACCTAGAATCCGGCACACCTGGAGAATGAGTAACCATCCCAAACAAGCATAAACATGGGTACAATTTAAAAAAAAAAAAAAAAAAAAAAAAAAAAGGAATAAGTCAATCTGCTCAGCGTGGCAGCAAGGATTTGGGGAGCACTTGTTCAGAAAGGCACTTCTTCAGGAACTTTAGTCGAATTCTGGTCGAATGTTCAGCCACAAGACACCAGAATTCGGACTAAGTTCCTGAAGAAGTGCCTTTCTTTACAAGTGCTCCCTAAATCCTCGCTGCCACGCTGAGCAGAATTGACTTAATCTGTTTTTTTTTTTTTTTTTTTTTTTTTTTTTAATTGTACCCATGTTTATGCTTGTTTGGGAAGGTTACTCATTCTCCAGTGTGCTTATAATCCATATATATAAAAATCGCTTAAACCCACCCCCACCCCTGCAGCGCTTCAATCGGCACTGATTCGTGAAACTTCGCTTTCATTCACAATTCGTCGCTTGCTGTTTTCGTAATTGGCATAATGCAGCTGGATGTGTGATTAAAATGTCATTAAAAAAAGTGGGCGCATCTGTGATTACTTTGTTGCGTATAGGCAGTGATTGGTGATTAAGCTCTGCTGATATGGCTGTTTTGTTATTTACAGTTTAAACGTCACATTGGTTTATTAATGTAAAGAGATGTTGTCACGTTGGTTTGTTAATCCTTATAGATATCATCACATTGGTTTATGAATCCAAAGAGACGTAATCACATTGGTTTATGAATCTAAAGAGACGTCATCACGTTGGTTTATGAATCGAAAGATGTGTCATCACATTGGTTTATTCATCCAAAGGGCCGTCATCACGTTGGTTTATGAATCTAAAGAGATGCCATGACGTTGGTTTACGAATCTAAAGAGATGTCATGACATTGGTTTATGAATCCAAAGAGATGTCATCACTTTGGTTTGTTAATCTAAAGAGATGTCATCACATTGTTTATGAATCTGAAGAGACGTCGTCACAAACATACATAGATATATTTGTGTGTGTATATATATATATATATATATATATATATATATATATATATATATATATATATATATATATACAATATGAATTCTTCCACCTCAGCCCAAACCCTCCATTCCACAAAGATTTTTGATATGTCACCGACATCTCCCGAAGGCAAAGGACGTGCTGACGAGATCCTCCTCCACCAGTTCTCTATTTGTCTTGGGACAAAAGAAGGGACGATTTCTCCTTGTCTCTCCACTTCCTCGGGGAGGTAGGAAGATACTCATCCCTCTCGCCATGACAAGGGAAATAGCAACGTTCATGACGATGATGATGATAATAATGATGTGAAAAGCAAGGTTCGTGACAATGATTATGATGAAAATGATGTGAAAAAGAAAGGGTCGTAACGATGATTAGTATAATAATAATGATGTGAAAAGCAAGGTTCATGACGATGATGATGATAATAATGATGTGAAAAGCAAGGTTCGTGACGATGATTATGATGATAATGATGTGAAAAAGGAGAGTCCAAATCGTCAGTTGATGAGGTGAGATTCTTCGAGTTATTTTTATTGCAAGGAAATATTGATAATGTTGGTCAACAGCTCGATGTTGGTGAGGATAAGGATTAGGAGAGATAAGGACAACGAATAGGATGGGAAACAGGAGGGTACGGAAGTAATGAAGTAGAGAGGAAAGTAAGTGATACAGAAATAGGGAGAACAACACCATCCCCAACCCCACTCATGGTAATAGAAGTTCATTCTCGACGTGGTTCGGAAGTCACGTAAAGCCGTTGGTCCCGTTGCTGAATAACCACTGGTTCCATGCAACGTAAAAATGCCATACAAACAAAAACAAACAACTCACCTCCCCCCAACTCCTCGCCCCCCTTACCCCCCCCCCCCCCAAACCCCCCCCCCCCCCCCCCCCCACCCCCACCCACACACACACAAAATCCACCATCGTGAGCAGGTGGTCAGCATCTGTTGTGAGAGAGTGAGTACTTTCTCTCCATTGAGTCTCCTACTCTCCAGTTTCCCATTTCTCCTTTCGGACATAAATGACCGTAGACAGACCTGGCCAATATTGGCTCAATATCCCTCCTTCATTTCAGGGGAAAGGAAAAAAAGGGGAGGGGTAGGAGTACTTTTCCCTCGCCCATTCCATTTCTTCTGGACGTCCCTTTACGTGGCTGTCTGATGAAGGAGTTTCCTGATGGAGAAATAAGCGGTAGGGGTCTACTACATACTGCCATTTTTATTTCCCGTGAGGTGGCTATTGATTCTGGAGTTCGATATGGTTTTAGGTTTTCCCTCTTATATGGTGACCTTGTTGTCTACTTATTTTTACTGATACATATGCTTCAAAAATCACAGTAGATGCATCTGACTTCATTATATAAGCGAATACCACAGGAAAATGATAAGAAGAAGGTCAGCAAAGCGCTTTCCCCTTTATTTAGAATCATATCCTTTTTTAAGGCATCGTAGAAGCACAAATGAAAATGCCTGTATGAAGGAGAAAGTGATTGGTACTGACCCTCTGCATACAAGTATATGTGTATATCGTATTTTAGATTAAATTTTAGACTGACATAAAATCATAGCCTTTCAAAACTCTTATTAGCAAGACCTCGCACAGACTAGGAGGGCAAGTAACTTAAACTGTTTTCTTAAGGGGAATTATTTAGTTTTGGAGGTAGAATTTAATTAATATGTAGCCATGTCTCACCATTCATCGGCTCTTGCATAATAGGCTCTTATAAATCGTACTTATGTATAACCGCGTAATGCTCCGGTATACATTTCTCTCCCAACAAACAGATTCTCTCTCGAAAGTAGGTAACAAAACATATTTTGAGAAATAACAGTTACTGACCATTTTTTCTTTTTAATGTATAGCATATATGACCAATAGTTGCACTGTATAATAAAGTTTGACTTCCTGTAATATTTTATCGCTAAACAAAATATCTATTCTGTAGTGGATGATTGGCTAACCGTACATTGTAGAAATGATTTCATTGGTTCGCGTACCACACAATCTCGCCGAGTAATTCAGGACAGAAACGAAACGTGAGTGGATAGACTAACGAAGAAGAAGAAGATGAAGAAGAAGAAGAAGAAAAAGAGGATGATAATAATAATTAAACAAATGGAACCAGGAGACAGTCCCATTGTCCTTTCGATGTCGTAATAAAGAACGGTCGGGGCATAATTTTTCGCTGTACCCAAATTCCTGCGAATTTCATTAAGTCTTTAGTGACAAATCCCAAGACATTAAAGACACATAATGGGTCATTAAACAGCTGAAGGGCTCTTTTTCTTTTACGCCTTCTTCTTCTTCTTCTTCTTCTTCTCTACTAACAAAGGGTTCGCATTCCTTCACTGAGAGAATGTTAGTGCAGATAATACAAATTTTAAAAGATTTGCGAATAGGTACAGTAATTTTTTATATTGTGTATTTGCCACACGGCACATTTCGTGCGTATAGCCGTATACCAACGTTTATACATCACACACACACACACACACATATATATATATATATATATATATATATAGATATATATATGTATGTATGTGTGTGTATTAACACTTAGACTTTTGAGATAACTAAAAAAACCTTACAATAAATACCCCTATACTTCAACAATTTGCTTAAATAAACCATAGTTTTTTTCATACAGCATTATATATGATATATATATAATATATATATATATATATATAGATATATATATATATATATATAATATTCATTTATATATAGTATACATACATAAAACCATAAACATAAAAACATGTATTCCCGTCGGTTGACGATAACCTTAACGATAATCGTAATCCATCGGTTTCACCTCAGGTGTGCAATATACCAAAAACCACAACGATCTCATGAGACACGGTTATCTCCTTACCGAATATCTCCGTTATCTCAGTCTTTCCTCTTGCCCCTACTCTCCATCCCCTCTCTTCGTGTGTAATGCAAAGCATAAATCCCATACATTGACGTAATCGCGCGACCTAATTATTCCCCAGCATCCCCCCCCTCCCCCCCACAGTCCTAATATTGTCCGCCCTGCGAATAACAAGGCCAATACACCGCTCCTTTTAGCTATATTATTTATCGTCCTCATATTCTATGTTAATTCGTTTGTTCCGATCGCGTTCCCCGTTCCTTGTCCCTTGTCCCTTGTTCCTTGTTCCTTGCGTCCCCATATTCGTATTTGGTTCGCAGTTTTGTTAGGTGTTTTTTTTTTTTTTTGATGGAATGTTATCAATAAACTTTCAGCGGTTCGAGGGAATTCGTTTCCGTGAATGATTCGCTTTTGAATTCAAGTTCCAGACTAACTCATGTTATTTATTTATTGTTTTCTCTCTCTTCCTCTGTATATATTATATATATATAATATATATATATATATATATATATATATATATATATATATATAAAATATCTTAGGTCACTTATTCTCTCTCTCTCTTTATATATATAATATATACATATATATATTATATATATATATATATATATATATATATATATATATATCTATATATTCTCACGTCACTTATTGTTTCTCTCTCTCTTTCGTATATATATCATATATATATATATATATATATATATATATATATATATATATATATATATATATATATATATACACTTAAAAAATCACAGTAGATGCACGTGACTTCATTAAATAAGCGAATACCACAAGAAAATGATAGTCAGAAATCCAAGCGCTTTCGTCTTTACTAAGACATTGTCAGGGAACGAATGAAATACAATTGGAGAGAAAGTTATCAGGTAAACAACAGATCAAAAATACAAGATGGTTAATTGTCAAAAGGGTAAAAGTTAAAAAGATAATCCAGGATTATTGGATATCACACGGTCACAAACCAAAACATAGATTTATCCTTAATAGAAACTACAAAGTATCCGTACAGTACCCCAAACATGTCCCCAAACCATGTAAAACTAAATATATTAATTTTGTTGCTTAAATTTATCTACAACTTTTTTCATTATGAAAGCATCAAGTTTAAATAAACCAAGACTTAAATTTAGAACATTTCCATTATTTGACTTGATGAAACAAGATTCAATGATATTCCTTTTAACTGTGTCATTACATGGGATTAAGGCTCTTGCTTGACTCCAGTTAATAGGATGATCTAAATCTCTCATGTGTAAGAATAATGCATTCGATATTTGTCCAGTTCTCACAGAGATGTTGTTTGACACGTTGTGAAAGAGATTTACCGGTCTGTCCGTAATAGACTTTACCACACTATTTAACATCATCTATAGAGAGTGAGAGATCTATCGCGTCGCTCTAATATCCGAAATGCCATGTCACAAGGCGTGTTCAGCTTCAGATGTTTCCTGTCAGACATGATGTGATCTCGTTGTGACGGATAAAACATCGTCTGGGATGTTCCTGAAAGCGTCTAATATGAAAACTTATATATTCAAATGAAATTAAATTCATATGACTTTTTTTTTCGTTTTTTTTTTCAGACGTATGTTGTACCGGCTTTGCTATAACATCCCTAACTTAGCCACTTGTTTTCATAAATGTTCCATTGCGAACCTTTAATATGAAACAACGAAAACTCCGTAATTAATCTGCTCTCTCAGCCACGGCCTCGTGGTCCTTCTCCTCGAATCCAGACGAATCCTGTTGTCCTTCCCGACCAAACGACCTTCTTTTCTCTCGATCTCCAGGAAAGGTCAGCCAAAAGAGTCATTTGCATTTATTTTTTTCGCTTAATTCGTCGAAAATCGGATAATTGGCTCCGCTAATCTCTCGTGGGAGGTGGGAAAGGGGCGGGGTGTGGTGTTCGGGGGGGGGGGGGGGGGAGGGGGGGGGGGGGGGGGGGGTGGGGGGGGCGGGGGGGGGGGGGGGGGGAGGGTTATTAAGAAGGTCGTATCCCGCCGTCTCGTTTCCCCGCCCCGATAATTATCCTAATTATTAGAGACCATTTTCATTATTCGTTGTCTCTTCTCGCGTTTCCTTAAAAGCTCTCTCTC
>NC_061090.1:55307003-55312003 GCF_015104395.2 Macrobrachium nipponense | reverse complement strand
GACGCGAGTTCAGTGTTTTTTTTATATTATTTGCGTGTTTTTTTTTTTGCTTTTAAATAATCTCTCTCTCTCTCTCTCTCTCTCTCTCTCTCTCTCTCTCTCTCTCTCTCTCTCTCTCTCTCATAAGAAAAACAATAACAACAAAAGCAACATAAAAGTTATTTCTGACATAACAACAACAATAACAGCAAGCCAGTTATTTCTGACATAAAACAATAACAGCAACAAAGAGGTTATTTCTGACATAACAACAATAAGGACAAACAAGTTATTTCGGACATAATATCAATAACAACAACAAAATTATATTTCTAACATAACAACAACAAGGACTAAAACAACAACAACAACATACAAATTATTTCTGACAATAATCACAACATACAAGTTATTCCTGACGAAAACAACAATAATATTTAAGTTATTTCTTACATAACAATAATAACAACAACAACAATACTTAAGTTATTTCTGACATTAGAACAGTAACAATAACAATATGTCAGTTATTTCTAACGTAACAACAACAACATACAAAATTATTTCTGCCATAACAACAACAACATTCCAATTATTTCTGACATAACAACAACAATGAAAACAACACCATACAAGATACTTTTGCCATGACAACAACAGTAACACCAACAACAACAAGCAAGTTATTTCTGACATACAAAGCACATGAATATTTAAGTTATTTCTAACATAACAACAACAGTAACAGCAACAACCAAGTTATGTCTGCCATAACAACAATAATTAAGTTACTTCTAGCAATACCACAACAGTGACACCAACAACAATGAATTATTTCTGACCTAAAAACGAGAACAATATTAAAATTATTTATGGCATGACAATAATAAAAAACAACAAACAAGTTATTTCTGCCGTAACAACAACATGCATACGAGTTATTTCTGAAACCACAGCCTCCACTTACACGTCTGCATATCACGTTTATAGTCCCATATACCACGAGCGCGTGTTCATCTCTCAGATACTATATGTATCTACCCACTTTGCCTTATATCCTTAATCTATCCGCAATTCCCTCCGGGTCTCGTCTCCCTTCCGTCCTCGTCCCTAATTCAATTGTGGAAATTACGGAGTCGCGCACATCTGTCAAGCCAATGGTTCCCTGAGAGGCTTAAAGTGCCGTTGGCCGACTCTGATATAGTCAATTCGATATTGGGTCGCGCACTCAGCCACACGATCCCTATTATTATTATTATTATTATTATTATTATTATTATTATCAAGCAGAGTAAAATACGTGAATATAAGAACAAGGAAAGTCAGATATTAAGGTTATTATTAGCTATTTATTCATTCTTTTATATCACAGTCATCATATTCAGCAATAGTCTTTCCATTTTTTTTGATGGAGTAGGAATAAAAACAATTTCATTCATCCAGGTAATTGGTAAATATGGAACGTAACACAATATAATGTTCGTGATTAATGACTATTATCAACTAAAAAATGCCCCTTCGGTTTACATATATGAAAATATATCAATTTATATATATATATATATATATATATATATATATATATATATATATATATAGATATATATATATATATATATATATATATATATCTATATCTATATATATATATATATATATATGATATATATATATTATATATAATATATATATATATATGTATATGTATATCTATATATATATATATATATATACATATATATATATATATATATATATATATATATATATATATATTATGTGTATGTGTATATCTATTTATATCTATATATATATATATATATATATATATATATATATATATATATATATATATATATATATATATCATCCATGCATCGAACTACAAATGTCCTTTAATATCTAATCACTCTACCTCGGAATTAATATATTTCATATATGCTTAACCGAAGGGGAATTTTATTAGGCAATAATAGAATTGTCTGCGCCCAGGCGCGAACCTAGGACACCATACAAATCCAGGAATGTCAGTGAAGCTTTACCCACTCCACCACCGCAAGAGCTATAAATTAATGCCGTTTCTCACCCTCAAATACCTTTCGCGCTCAGGTATTCGCTGATTTTGAGCCAGCATTAACCCACCTCGACCTCGGTAGTGTTGTAGTGCTTATGACAGCACGTAGCCGTTAATATAAGTCATATCACATTACCGTGATTCATATACATACTCGAGATACAAATGTCCTTTAATATCTAATTCACTCTACCTCGGAATTAATATATTTTCATATATGCTTAACCGAAGGGGAATTTTATTAAGCGATAATAGAATTGTCGGCGCCCAGGCGCGAACCTAGGACACCATACAAATCCAGGAACGTCAGTGAAGCTGGTGGAGTGGGTAAAAGCTTCACTTGGTGTCCTAGGTTCGTGCCTGGGCACCGACAATTCCCCTTCGGTTAAGCATATATGAAAATATATTAATTCCGAGGTAGAGTGAATTAGATATTAAAGGACATTTGTAGCTCGATGTATGTATATGAATCACGGTAATGTGATATGACTTATATACATCCATATATATATATATATATACTGTGTTAGCAACAGCTAACAGGGGTATATTTATATACTGCGAATATACAAGGCGAACGATTCTCCTTATCAGATATGCAATTACAAAATACGAGATACCGATCTTTTATTCTTCCCAGAAAAGAAATTTCAACTGAATAGCTGTAGGTATCTTTCTCTTCTAAACCAACCACAATTACCAGCTCTATCATTGCTCATTTCCCGTCATTCCTACTTGCAAATCATTTAGCCTCCAAGATAGCATCACGTCAGAATAAGATCACAGTTTTGTTTCCGATTGTATCAGTCATTTTGAATATGTGCCGTTTTCATTGCATTCTCGTACGTACCCAGTCAGAAGTACTAGAGGGTGCAATGATGAATGTGATTCCCTTAGATGTCCTATGTAGGTTCCCCCTTTCTACCGAGTCAAAAATGTTCTCCCCTTCTTTCATTTGCCCATGTCCGGGTTTGTATTCGGAGCTGCGACTGTCCGTCGACGAATTGGATTCTATGGTGTTCTCCGATACTGCCTCAATGTCAACTTCAGCATTGCGTCTTTAAGAATAAAAGAGATTGGGCAATTAATTGCAATATTCTCGGTTAATTCTTAAGGTAAAAGGAGGGTGTACAAGTGTATCCACCGTGTTCTTTCTGTGCATTTGTATGTGTACCGTTTTCCATTGATACATAATATATATATATATATATATATATATTATATATATATATATATATATATATATATATATATATATATATATATATATATATATATATATTATACATGTATGTATGTATGTATGTATGTATGTATATATATATTTATATATATATATATATATATATATATATATATATACATATATATATATATATATATATATATATATATATATATATATATATATTATATATCATATATATAGTATGTATATACATACATACATACCTATACTATATATGATATAATATATATACTATATATATATATATATATATATATATAGCTTTTATGAACTTTAAAACAAGCAACATTAACATAAAATATAAATTTTTTAATTTTTGCATTTTACATTTTAAGTAAAGTACGTAAATAAATATCTTAGAACCTTATAATAACAATCATTTGATATCGTCACTTTCTCATAATAATAATAATAATAATAATAATAATAATAATAATAATAATAATAATAATAATAATAATAATAATAATAATAATAATAATAATAATAATAGCGAACTGAGGATAACTGCTTTAAAAATCTACCAGCAGAAACGAAGTTTGCCTTAAAGAGGTGCTTCTCATAATAATAAATAATAATAATATAATAATAATAATAATAATAATAATAATAATAATAATAATAATAATAATAATAGGAAAATATACGATATTAATTCCTTCATTGCTTAATTAGAATTCCCAGTAAGCCAGATTATTATAAGTTCTATTTTCGGTTACCTAACTATAATCCCCCTTTCGTAATTGCTCTAGATAATTTATCAACGTATTATTAAATATTTCTAGCGTATTTTGCAGGTGATATATGAGTGGGTTTGCATTTAAATGTAAGTTATTCATACTTCAAAACTGAGCCTCGTCTGCTATACTAGATTCACATCACCCGTGCATCTGATCTCTAGGCCAGTCCCTTACGGCACTCTTAATTGGTTGTTGATATAAGCCAATCACTGGTCTGGAAACTCAGTCTCTCTCGAGAGAGTTCACATAGGCAGGATGGATGTATGATTCACCTCTCCTGAGGGATGCGTCTTTCAAAAGTATCTCTCAGGAGAGGTGGAACATACATCCCGCCTATGTGATCTCTCTCGAGAGAGACTGAGTTTCCAGCCCTGTGATTGGCTTATATCAACTGCCAATCAGAAGCGTCGTAAGGACTGGCCTAGACATCAGATGTACAGGTGATGTGAATCTATTATAGTAAACATGATGGCCATACCAATAAGAGACAGATTTCGGTATTCATCATAATGGCTTTGATATTGAACAACACCTCATCCGTGATAAAAATAATAATTATGATAATTAGAAATCACCTGCTGTGCTATTAGCAAAATTGAAAATATGCCCAGCTGGTGTGTGACGCACCATATGAGACTGTCTTTTTATACTTTTTTTTAACAACAATAAAAAGATACAAATATCCATAGTACAATATACATTTGACATCAGCTGGGTAAAGTTTTATTTTAATCATGTAGTTCCTAATTCGTCAAATACCAAAACATCATTTCATCTGCTGTGCAATGTTGTCATTGGCAGAACGGATTTTATGCTTATGACAAAGGTAACCGTATGATTAATTAACTCCAGTGAAAGACTCATTCCAGCTCACAATGACGTTTAATTTTTTCGCTATTTAATATTTGTTCTTTCGCAATGTATATATTATAATAATGAAAGTCAACGCTGACCATTA
>NC_061090.1:55287428-55302428 GCF_015104395.2 Macrobrachium nipponense | reverse complement strand
ATTATCTGGCCTTTTCACGACTCCGGAGGTTTCAGGACGAAAGCAGGACAAGGGACAAGACAAGATGCACTCCCAAGGGCAGCATTCAGGTCCAGAGATGCAGATACGTAGATATAGTATCCTCTGCAGCACACAGAAAGGGCGCCCGAACAGAGCACAGGAGACGTTTCTCAAACAAGGCTGCAACTTCCACAGCGACTTTAGTAATTAGGAGGCGGAACACCGTCAACGCCCTCCGTAATACAGGTGAAAAGGGGGCTCCTCAAACGTAGCAAGGCCAAGAGAATCTCCAAATTTTTAAAAACGTCCTGCAGGGATCAGGTCAGGGAAACCTCCAAGATAAGGAGCCGAATGCATACTCCCTCTTCATCCTCAGCCAACGGTCCCCACCAAAAGTGAGGCAACGACCCGCAAATCACCAAACAAGCATCCGGCCGAATAAATACATGAAAAGAGAAAAAAACAACTCTCATGGGCGAGGTACCACTTAAATAATAACAACCTTCGGTGGGAGCGAGAAAAAACCTTAACCAGTCTTTTTTTTGTGCTAATAAAAAATTTAAATTGAAAGTAACTGAATGAAATTGATTTTACAGGCCACGAATGAAAATTAAGCATATTATTACAATATATATATATATATATATATATATATATATATATATATATATATATATATATATATATATATATAATATATATATATATATATATATATATATATATATGTCTGTGTGTATTTGTGTATGTATGTTTATATATATATATATATATATATATATATATATATATATATATATATGTGTGTGTGTGTGTGTGTGTGTGTGTGTGAGTGTGTGTATGCGTCTATGTATGTGTTTGTGTGTATACATAACAACGACGAACGAAACAGACTATAGCAACTATATAGTCGCCTTGAAAAGACCGATCTCCACCCCCCTGAATGGGAGAGTAAATATGACGGCAAACAGGTGTTAGTGGTGGATCCGAACGTGGGAGGAGTTCGAGTGTCAAAGCATCATCTCCAGAAATGATGAATTTGTGATGCTCTCTGATGGATGTTGACAACGCCCTTGACAAGATGGATCATTCGCCAGGCGTTGTAGGAAGCTCGCGTTGAAAGGACTCCCTTTGCGAGGCTCAGGGCCCACAAGGAATTCGTGATGGATGGATATTAATGGCGTAGATTAATCACTCGAGCTCACAACGAACTGAAAAGGAAAGTGAAATTGATTTAGGTGTTTTTCTTCTTTTTATTTATTTATTTTTTTTTCATTTTTAGCTTTCCCAACTGAGGGAAATATATTCATGTTAAAATCTTAAAACATCCATTATATTTTACTTATAAAGGTTTACGCTCTATCAAAACAAGACATGAAAAGATGTAAGTAAATTTATCAATGGTTTTCTCGTCGGAGGGAAATATATTCATGTTAAAATCTAAAAAAGATTAAAAAAATTAAGAAGTGAATTTATTTTTAATGACAAAGGTATGAAAAGATAAAGTCGATGATTTAGAATGGTTTATGGGCCTGAATAACTAATTGCGTTCAACCAAGGCTGGTGATGTTTATACATAATATGTATAAGTTGAAAATCTCTCCCTCGACGCTAAATTTTGAGAGGCAGAATATATCTCAAACTCAGACAAAACGCAGCCGGTGGTCAAGAGAGAGAGAGAGAGAAAAAAAGCGGCTTCCCAGATTGGAGCCAATCCCAAACCGAATCCCACCAAGTTGATAATTGAAATTGATTCTCTCGTATTGGCAATCAGTAAGTGGCGGCAGTGACCTATCGCAAACCGAAATTGCCTGTTGAGGGAGTCCTTCTGAGGGAATCGAAGCCTTTGCCTAATATACTGACTGAATTGTATATTTTGATTTTTTCATGCTTTACTGAAGAGAAAAACTTCCTTTTTTGATATGCGAACTGAATTTTTATCTTTGTTTAATATATTGACTGAATTTTTACCATTCAGTTTTTCATGCTATACTGAAGAGAATAATTTCCTTTTCCAATATGCAAACTCAAATCTTATCCTTTGGTTTTTCATACTATCCTGAAAAAAATAAACTCTTTGTTTAATATACTGACTGAATTTCTTTTACTGAAATTTTGCCTTTCAGTTATTCATGATATACTGAAGAGAATAATTTCCCTTATTAATATGCAAACTGAAATGTTGCCGTTTGGGTTTTCATGCTAAACTGAAAAACATAAACCCTTTGTTTAATATACTGACCGAATTTTTACCGTATCGTTTCCATGCCATAATGTTAAACTGTTGTGGAAACAATCACATGATTTTTCCTCTTTGTAATCTGGGCGCCTTTACGAAGTTCATATTGGTATTGTTGCTGGTTTTATGGACGTACAATTATCGACTATTTTATATCTTGCTAAGAAACGATCTTGCCTTAGGTAAGGATGTTATTTCATATTATAGATAAACGCCAGGATTTAAAAAAAAAAAAATTCTATCAGCACAGCAAAAAAAGAAAAATAGTCATTTGTCCCTTTAATACCAAACACTTCTTTTTTAAAGAAATATATTCCGCTTCCAAATTCTCCAACCTTAGCAAAAAAATAAATAAATAAATAAATAACAAAATAAAATAAAGACAGTCCTTTATCCCCTCAATACCAAACCTTTCTATTTTTTGTAAATAAATATATTCTATTTCCGAAATCACCTCGGTGCTTTGGAACGACATAAGGGAACCATAAATAACAGAAATGGCTATTTGGAGAGTTATTATCGTTCACTAGCGCTAATTCTGAGATCACGACTCAATTTCAGTGCATCTTGAGCACCGAAATGAGTCCTTCATCGACATTAAAGTCAGCGTGGAGCGAAATGGAGTCATTATAATCATGACGATGATGATGATATGATGGTAAAGACCCATCTCATCATCTCATCTTCATTTGGCGCCGTGTCCTCAGAGCATGTTAACGTTAATAAAGGAAGGGGAGGGGAGGGGGAGGGGGAGGGGTGGATGAAGGAGAGAGCGAAGGGTGAATGGAAAATGAGAAAATGAAGAGGAAGGGGTTATTGTAATGGAAATGTCGAGGGCGGGATAAGTGGAGTCGTCATTGGTTCAGAGAGTAGGTCAGGAAGATGTGTGTGGGTGTGGGTGGGAAGAGATAGGGATGGGTGAGGAGAGGTAGGGTATGGATGAGGATGGGTAGGGAGGGGTAGGGATGGGAGAGGAAAGGTAGGGATGAGTAGGATGGTGGGATGGTTGGGGATGGGTGAGGAGAGATGGGGATGAGTGGGGATGGGTAGGGATCGTTGGGGATGGGTGAGGAGAGGTAGGGATGGTTAGGGAAGGGTGAAGATGGATGAAGATGAGTGGGGATGGATGAGGAGGGATGAGGATAGTTGGGGAGGATTGTGGATGGGTGAGGAGAGGTGGGAATGGGTGAGGAGAGGTGGGGATGGGAGAGGAGATTTTGGGAAGGGTATGGGTGGATGAGTAGTGGGTGAGGAGCGGGTGGTGATAGGATGGGTAAGTAGGGGAGGGGAGGGGAAGTGTTGGATTGCAGGATGAAATGCTTGATTAAAAAAAAAAAAAAAAAAAAATTGAAGATAAGCTACTTTTCATCTGCGAATTCAAACTTTTCCTCGTGAATTTACCAAGAGGTCTTTTCTCATAGATTGATATACATGTAAAAAAATATATTTTATTGAATAGAAAATATATGTATCTGTAATCGAGTTTATTATTATTATTTTTTATTATTATTATTTTATTATTATTATTATTATTATTATTATTATATTATTATTATTTCCAATGCTATATGAAATTTGAGGTAAAAATCTTCTATTGTATTTTAATCTGCATATAATATAATAATAATAATAATAATAATAATAATAATAATAATAATAATAATAATATAAATAATAAAACTCTAACAGACAACTAACAAGACGACAATTTTATAAGATGCTTTCACAGTTCTTACCTCTTGTTGGATGAACTGAATAATGAAAATGGAAGGAAATAAGATAAAATCACTTTTAAGAACCTTATTGGAATCTTTCTGGCTTCTGGCACCTGACAACAAGAGGTTGGATTCGTCGTCAACATCAGACACAGCCTGTGCTGATGATGTCACCAGCAACCAATTCGATTAGCAGCCATTTGGCAAACCTAGACCTATATAGGTTAAGTGCGAATTGTAACATTCATCTATAGCAAACTCCCCTTAAAACAGCACACAACTATAGTGTGTTCATGAAGACTTAATGGTGATTTGCACTAGAGCTATAGTGTCAAGATTTCTTGACACTGTAGTACTTACTACCTCGAGTGACCAAGTGTAGTGAAGCTAACTGTGATAGAGTAAAGATGGTGTAGACGCACCTTAAGTCTTGCCCATTTGAAGGTGTGAAAGTACAGAGAGAGAGAGAGAGAGAGAGAGAGAGAGAGAGAGAGAGAGAGAATGTTAACATTAACGTATTGCAAACTCTCTTTACAACCATGAGATACGTTTTATGGATAGCAAATAAACTTAGTCAAACAAATGCTGGAGTTTTGACGAATGTGAATGATTTCATACGTAACTGGTGACACCTAAATATCTCTCTCTCTCTCTCTCTCTCTCTCTCTCTCTCTGTGAGTGAAGGCTAACCTGCTCTGAGGTTGCGGAGAGAGAGAGAGAGAGAGAGAGAGAGAGAGAGAGAGAGAGAGAGAGAGAGAATGACTTATATGATCATAGTATATCTGTAAACACTGATATATAAATATGTACACTGATCTTGACCCTGCATGTGAAAATGACCTCCATAGGAGCTCTACTAGTCTGTAGAGGTAGTGTGAAGGAATAGTCAGTATCCAGACATGGAATAAAAATTGACCATTGAAATACTCTACGAATTTTACAACGAATATTTAACTACAGCCTCTGGAATCTTCTGAATAAAATTAAAATTTACTTTCATAATTACCTATTTTAGACATGCCAACCTTCGGTGTGTTGTTCAGCAGTTTAAGCAAAAATGAGAAAATCATAATTATAAAAATAGACCTACATAATATTACTGCAGCTGAGGCAGCAATTACTTTTAAATCAACATGTTTCAAAGATGGTTTACTTCAGGAATAAAGGTAAAAATAATCAAATAATATCAATGCAAATTAAGATAAAAAAAATAAAAATAAAAATATTAGAAATGTAGTACAAAAGAAGTAATAGTAATAAAAATAAACCTAAAATTGATAGTTATAAATACAAAAATAATGAAAGTAATAATAAAAACTAATCATAAAAATACAAAATATAGAAATATATTCATGTACAAACTACTAGTAAAATGATGGCAATGAAATTTAATATTACAAACAATAACTAAATACAAAAATGATTATAAGATTATAAAAATAATAAATACAATATTAGTCAAATATAGTACTAATAAAATATCAAAATATAAACTAATGTATATGGAAATAAGAATAAAAAAATATGAATAACAAAGTGAATATTATCAATAATAAAACTGGAAAAAATAGTAAAAAAATACAAGTAAGAATAAATACAAATAAATAGATAAAAGTTAACTAAAATAAATACATAAATTGAATAAATAAAGAAAAACGAATAATAAATAATTAATAATAATATATATATAAATAAAAAAAAATAAATAAAGATAAATGAATAAATAAACAAAAATGAATAAATAGAAAAATGAAGAAATAAAACATATCAAAATAAATAAATAAATAAGTAAATAAACAAGAAAGAAATAAAAATAAATAAATAAACAAATATGTAAGAAAAATAAAGAAATATAAATATATACAAAAATAAAATACATATATAAATAAATAATAAACAAATAAATAAATTAAAAAAATATAAATAATAAATAAATAAATAAATAAATAAATAAATAAAAAATAAATAAATAAATAGAATTATATAAATAAAAATAAATATATAAATAAATAAGTAAACTAGAATAAACAAAGAAATAGATAAAAAAGTAAATAAAAGGAACAAAAATAGATAAACAAATAAAAATAAAAATAAATATATAAGAATAAATAAATGAATAAATAAAAATGAATAAATATATAAATAGATAAAAATAAGTAGATAAAAAGGAATAAATAAAATAAACAAAAATAATAATAAAGAAATAGATAGAAACATGAAAAATAATAAATAAAATAAGAATAAATAAATGAATATATAACTAGATAAGTAAAAAAATAAATAATAAAATAAATAAATAAATAAATAAGTAAATAAATAAATAAATAAATAATTAAATTAAAGATAAATAAATAAATAAATGAAAACAAAAAAAATAAAAAAAGTAAAAAATAAAAAAAATAAAAACAAATAAATGACTAAATAAATAACTAATAAGAATTAGTAAATAATTAAATGCATAAAAAATAAAATAAATAAAAATAAGTAAAAATATGAATAAATAAATGAATAAGTGAATACATAAATAAAAATAAATAAATGAATAGATCTAAATAAATAAATAAAAATAGGTAAATAAAAAAATAAAAAAAATAAATTAATAAATTAACATATATAGGTAAATAAAGATAAGAAAATGAATAAATAAATAAATAAATAAAAATGAAAATAAATAAAAAAATAAAAAGTAAAGATAGATACTTAAATAAATAAATAAAAATAATAAGCAATAAAATAAAATTAATGAAAGTGAATAAATGAATAAAAACAATAAAAAAGGAAATAAATATATTAATAATAATAGATAAAGAAATATAAGTAAATAAACAAAGAAAAAAATAAAAATTAATTAATTAATAAAATGAATAAGTAAACAAATATATATAAAAAATAAAAAATCAATAAAAATAAACAATTAAACAAATAGATAAGTAAATATATAAATATATAATTATCAGAATAAATATAACAATAAATAGAAATTTATAAATAAATATAAATAAATAATAAACAATAAAAGATAAATAAAAAAATAGAGAAATAAAAATAAATGAAAAAATATAAATTCATAAAGATAAACAAATAAATAAAAGCGAATAAACAAATAATTAATAAAATAAATAAATACATAAAATAAATAAATAAATAATAAGAAGAAATAAACAAATAAAAATAAATAAGTAAATGAAAATAAACAGATAAAATAGATAAAATTAAAAAAGAAATAGAAATAGAAATAGATAAGTAAAGGAAAGAATATCAATAAATAAATAAGAATAAAAAAGTAAATAAAAAATAAATGAAAATAAATAAAAAATAAAAGTAATAAAAATAAATAAACAAGTAAATAAATAAATAAATAGAAAAAAATAAATAGATAAATAGAAATAATTAAAAAAATAATAATGAATAAATAAAAAAATATATAAATATATATAAATAAAAATTGTTCATCGCCAGGAAACCTTTTATCGCTGCCACACTAACATACGGTCTCCCTGTTGTTAGACGATCCCAAACTTGTCGCAGCTCCCAACTAAGCAACACAATTTACCTAAGCAAATGATTCTTCGCCAGGAGTGAACAGCAGCATCCCTTAAACTGCTAAAATTCCAACAGCCATGAACAGCCAAAATCTTATAACCTGTCTGCTTCTCCTCCAACCCTGAAATCCCAAGGAATGGCCACAATGGCCACACCAGCAGGCCCCACGGGTAGGAAGTTCCACAATCAATGGCACATAAGCTCGTCTGGGGTTTTTAGTCGGCTAAGACTCCAACAAGACACAAAAGCTCCGCAACCTCAGAGCAGGTTAGCCTTCACTCACAGAGAGAGAGAGAGAGAGAGAGAGAGAGATATTTAGGTGTCACCAGTTACGTATGAAATCATTCACATTCGTCAAAACTCCAGCATTTGTTTGACTAAGTGTATTTGCTATCCATAAAACGTATCTCATGGTTGTAAAGAGAGTTTGCAATACATTAATGTTAACATTCTCTCTCTCTCTCTCTCTCTCTCTCTCTCTCTCTCTCTCTCTCTCTCTCTCTCTCTCTGTACTTTCACACCTTCAAATGGGCAAGACTTAAGGTGCGTCTACACCATCTTTACTCTATCACAGTTAGCTTCACTACACTTGGTCACTCGAGGTAGTAAGTACTACAGTGTCAAGAAATCTTGACACTATAGCTCTAGTGCAAATCACCATTACGTCTTCATGAACACACTATAGTTGTGTGCTGTTTTAAGGGGAGTTTGCTATAGATGAATGTTACAATTCACACTCAACCTATATAGGTCTAGGTTTGCCAAATGGCTGCTAATCGAACTGGTTGCTGGTAACATCATCAGCACAGGCTGTGTCTGATGTTGACGACGAATCCAACCTCTTGTTGTCAGGTGCCAGAAGCCAGAAAGATTCCAATAAGGTTCTTAAAAGTGATTTTATCTTATTTCCTTCCATTTTCATTATTCAGTTCATCCAACAAGAGGTAAGAACTGTGAAAGCATCTTATAAAATTGTCGTCTTGTTAGTTGTCTGTTAGAGCTTAATTATTATTATTATTATTATTATTATTATTATATTATATTATTATTTATTTATTATTATCATATGCAGATTAAAATACAATAAAAGATTTTTACCTCAAATTTCATATAGCATTGGAAATAATAATAATAATAATAATAATAATAATAAAGAGAGTGAAAAAATGGATAAGTATCAAGATCTGAAAATAGAAATAAGAAGGATATGGGATATGCCAGTGGAAATCGTACCCATAATCATAGGAGCACTAGGCACGATCCCAAGATCCCTGAAAAGGAATCTAGAAAAACTAGAGGCTGAAGTAGCTCCAGGACTCATGCAGAAGAGTGTGATCCTAGAAACGGCACACATAGTAAAAAAAGTGATGGACTCCTAAGGAGGCAGGATGCAACCCGGAAACCCCACACTATAAATACACCCAGTCGAATTGGAGGACTGTGATAGAGCAAAAAAAAAAAAAAAAAAAAAAAAAAAAAAAAAAAAAAAACAAAAAAAAAAAAAAAAAAAAAAAAAAAAAAAAAAAAAAAAAATAATAATTATAATAATAATAATAATAATAATAATAATAATAATAAACTCGATTACAGATATCAAATATATTTGTATTCAATAAAATATATTTTTTTACATGTATATCAATCTATGAGAAAAGACCTCTTGGTAAATTCGACGAGGAAAAGTTTGAATTCGCAGATGAAAAAGTAGCTTATCTTCAATTTTTTTTTTTTTTTTTTTTTTTAATCAAGCATTTCATTCTGCAATCAAACACTTCCCCTCCCCTCCCTACTTACCCATCCTATCACCACCCGCTCCTCACCCCCTACTCATTCACCCATACCCTTCCCAAATCTCCTCACCCATCCCCACCTCTCCAAACCTTCCCAACCTTCCATAATCCCACCTCCTCCCCTCATCCATCCCACCAATGCCTTCCCACCTCTCCTCAGTCCCTCCTCCAATCCTCCCCCAAGTATCCTTCATCCCTCCTTCATTCCCAATCCCCAGTCCTCCCTTCATTCCCTCCCTTCCCCTTTCCCTAAACCCATTCCCACCTCTTCCTCCTCCCTTCCCCAACCCATCCCCAACCATCCCCACCCTCCTCCCTACCTCATCCCTACCTCTCCTCTCCCGTCCCTACCCCTCCCTACCCATCCTCATCCATACCCTACCTCTCCTCACCCATCCCCATCCCTTCCAACCTACACCCACACACATCTTCCTGACCTACTCTCTGAACCAATGACGACTCCACTTATCCCGCCCTCGACATTTCCATTACAATAACCCTTCCTCTTCATTTTCTCATTTTCCATTCACCTTCGGTCTCTCCTTCATCCACCCCTCCCCCTCCCCCTTCCCCTCTACATCCTTTATTAACGTTAACATGCTCTGAGGACACGGCGCCAAATGAAGATGAGATGATGAGATGGGTCTTTACCATCATATCATCATCATCGTCATGATTATAATGGCTCCATTTCGCTCCACGCTGACTTTAATGTCGATGAAGGACTCATTTCGGTGCTCAAGATGCACTGAAATTGAGTCGTGATCTCAAATTTAATTACGCTAAGTGAACGATAATAACTCTCCAAATAGCCATTTCTGTTATTTATGGTTCCCTTATGTCGTTCCAAAGCACCGGGGTGATTTCGGAAATAGAATATATTTATTTATAAAAAATAGAAAGGTCTTTATTTTATTTTGTTATTTATTTATTTTTTTTTTTTTTTTTGTTTTTTTTGCTAAGGTTGGAGATATTGGAAGCAGAAAATATATCTCTTAAAAAAAGAAGTGTTTGGTATTAAAGGGACAAATGACTATTTTTATTTTTTTGCTGTGCTGATAGAAAACTTTTTTTTTTTTTTTAATCCTGGCGTTTATCTATAATATGAAACAACATCCTTACCTAAGGCAAGATCGTTTCTTAGCAAGATATAAAATAGTCGATAATTGTACGTCCATCTAACCAGCAACAATACCTATATGAACTTCGTAAAGGCGCCCAGATTACAAAGAGGAAAAATCATGGTATTGTTTCCACAACAGTTTAACATTATGCATTGGAAACGATACGGTAAAAATTCAGTCAGTATATTAAAACAAAGGTTTTATTTTTTTCAGTATAGCGTGAAAACCCCAAAGATAAAAATTCAGTTCGCATATTAAAAAAGGAAGTTTTCTCTTCAGTAAAGCATGAAAAAATCAAAATATACAAATTCAGTCAGTATATTAGACAAAGGCTTCGATTCCCTCAGAAGGACTCCCTCAACAGGCAATTTCGGTTTGCGATAGGTCACTGCCGCCACTTACTGATTGCCAATACGAGAGAATCAATTTCAATTATCAACTTGGTGGGATTCGGTTTGGGATTGCTCCAATCTGGGTGAAGCCGCTTTTTTTTCTCTCTCTCTCTCTCTTGACCACCGGCTGCGTTTTGTCTGAGTTTGAGATATATTCTGCCTCTCAAAATTTAGCGTCGAGGGAGAGATTTTCAACTTATACATATTATGTATAAACATCACCAGCCTTGGTTGAACGCAATTAGTTATTCAGGCCCATAAACCATTCTAAATCATCGACTTTATCTTTTCATACCTTTGTCATTAAAAATAAATTCACTTCTTAATTTTTTTAATCTTTTTTAGATTTTAACATGAATATATTTCCCTCCGACGAGAAAACCATTGATAAATTTACTTACATCTTTTCATGTCCTGTTTTGATAGAGCGTAAACCTTTATAAGTAAAATATAATGGATGTTTTAAGATTTTAACATGAATATATTTCCCTCAGTTGGGAAAGCTAAAAATGAAAAAAAAAATATATATATAAAAAGAAGAAAAACACCTAAATCAATATCACTTTCCTTTTCAGTTCGTTGTAAGTTCGAGTGATTAATCTACGCCATTAATATCCATCCATCACGAATTCCTTGTGGGCCCTGAGCCTCGCAAAGGGAGTCCTTTCAACGCGAGCTTCCTACAACGCCTGGCGAATGATCCATCTTGTCAAGGGCGTTGTCAACATCCATCAGAGAGCATCATTCAATTCAATCATTTCTGGAGATGATGCTTTGACACTCGAACTCCTCCCACGATCGGATCACCACTAACACCTGTTTGCCGTCATATTACCTCTCCCATTCAGGGGGGTGGAGATCGGGTCTTTTCAAGGCGATTATATAGTTGCTATAGTCTGTTTCGTTCGGTCGTTGTTTGTAACACAAACATTACATACATACACACACACACACACACACACACACACACACACACACACATATATATATATACTATATATATATATATATATATATATATATATATATATATATATAGATATATACATACATATATATATATATATATATATATATATATATATATATATATATCTATATGTGTGTATATATATATATATATATATATATATATATATATATATATATATATATATATATATATATGTATATATATATATATATAATATATATTTATATATATAATATATTTATATTTATACACATACATACGTACATACATATATATATATATATATATATATATATATATATATATATATATATATATATATACACACTACATACACATATATATCTCCTATATATATGTGTATATTTGTACATTTCAAAAGTGAACTACAATGGTCAGCGTTGACTTTCATTATTATAATATATACTTTGCGAAAGAACAAATATTAAATACCGAAAAAATTAAACGTCTTTGTGAGCTGGAATGAGTCTTTCACGGGAGTTAATTAATCATACGGTTACCTTTGTCATAAGCATAAAATCCGTTCTGCCAATGGGAACATTGCACAGCAGATGAAATGATGTTTTGGTATTTGGTGAATTAGAAACTACATAATTAAAATAAAACTCTACCCAGGTGATGTCAAATGTATATTGTACTATGGATATTTGTATCTTTTTATTGTTATTAAAAAAAGTATAAAAAGACAGTCTCATATGGTGCGTCACACACCAGCTGGGCATATTTTCAATTTTGCTAATAGCACAGCTTACGTATGTAGGGCAGGTGATTTCTAATTATCATAATTATTATTTTTTCACGGATTAGGTGTTATTCAATATCAAAGTCATTATGATGAATACCGAAATATGTCTCTTATTGGTATGGCCATCATGTTTACTATAATAGATTCACATCACCTGTACATCTGATGTCTAGGCCAGTCCTTACGACGCTCCTGATTGGCTGTTGATATAAGCCAATCACAGGGCTGGAAACTCAGTCTCTCTCGAGAGAGATCACATAGGCAGGATGTATGTTCCACCTCTCCTGAGAGATACTTTTGAAAGACGTATCCCTCAGGAGAGGTGAATCATACATCCTGCCTATGGGAATTCTCGAGAGACAGTTTCCAGCCCAGTGATCGGCTTATATCAACAGCCAATTAAGAGCGTCGTAAGGGACTGGCCTACAGATCAGATGCACGGGTGATGTGAATCTAGTATAGCAGACGAGGCTCATTTTTGAAGTATGAATAACTTACATTTAAATGCAAACCCACTCATATATTACCTGTAAAATACGCTAGAAATATCTGATAATACGTTGATAAATTATGTAGAGCAATTACGAGAGGGATTATAGTTGGGTAACCGAGAATAGAACTTATAATAATCATCTGGCTTACTGGGAATTCTAATTAAAGAATGAAGGAATTAATATCGTATATTTTCCTATTATTATTATTATTATTATTTATTTTTTTTTTCGCTCTATCACACTCCTCTAATTCGACTGGGTGTTATTTATAGTGTGGGGTTCCGGGTTGCATCCTGCCTCCTTAGGAGTCCATCACTCTTCTTACTATGTGCGCCGTTTCTAGGATCACACTCTTCTGCATGAGTCCTGGAGCTACTTCAGCCTCTAGTTTTTCTAGACTCCTTTTCAGGGATCTTGGGATCGTGCCTAGTGCTCCTATGATTATGGGTACAATTTCCACTGGCATATCCCATATCCTTCATATTTCTATTTTCAGATCTTGATACTTATCCATTTTTTCCCTTTCTTTCTCTTCAACTCTTTGTGTCCCATGGTATTGCGACATCAATGAGTGATACTTTCTTCTTGACTTTGTCAATCATTTCGTCACGTCTGGTCTATTTGCACGTATCACCCTATCTGTTTTCTGATACCATAGTCCCCAGAGGAAATCTTGCGTGATCGTTTTCTATTCACTCTCAGGTTGGTGCTCGTACCACTTATTACTGCAAGGTAGCTGATGTTTCTTGCACAGACTCCAGTGGAGGGCTTTTGCTACTGAATCATGCCTCTTTTTGTACTGGTTCTGTGCAAGTGCCGGGCATTCGCTTGCTATGTGGTTTAGGGCCTGATCTTGTGCCGCTGTTATCATTCCTTCAGTTTCCTTCTTTAGCTCTCCCCTCTGTAGCCATTGCCATAGTGTCATCGCTGGCTAGTTCTTTAGTCTGTCTCATGTATTGTCCGTTTATTGGTTTGTTGTGCCAGTCCTCTGTTCTGTTTGTCATTCTCCTGTCTGTATATTTCTGGGTCTTCGTCTACTTTTATTAATCCTTCTTCCCATGCACTCTTTAGGCCACTCGTCTTCACTGGTTTTCAGATATTGCCCAGTGCTCTGTTCTCGAATGTTGACGCAGTCCTCTATACTTAGTAGTCCTCTCCCTCCTTCCTTTCGTGTTATGTGTGGTCTGTCCGTATTTGCTCTTGGGTGTAGTGCTTCGTGTATTGTCATATGTTTCCTGGTTTTCTGATCTATGGTGCGGAGTTCTGCCTTCGTCCATTCCACTATTCCTGCGCTGTATCTGATTACTGGCACTGCCCATGTGTTTATGGCTTTTATCATATGTCCGGCGTTGAGTTTTGACTTGAGTATCGCCTTGAGTCTCTGCATATATTCTTTTGGTGTTAGTGTCCTTCATTTTTCTTGTGTATATCCCCTCCTTCCATTATTCCCAGGTATTTTGTATCCTGTCTCATCTATGTGTTTGATGTTGCTCCCATCTGGTAGCTTTGTCCCTTCAGTTCTCGTTACTTTGCCTTTTTGTATGTTGACTAAGGCGCATTTTTCTATTCCAAACTCCATCCTGATGTCTCCAGATACAATCCTTATAGTCTGGATTAGGGTATCTATTTCCTTGATGCTCTTCCCATACAGCTTGATGTCGTCCATGAACATCAGATGGTTAATTCTGTTGCCTCTTTTCTTGAGTTGGTATCCGGCATCCATCTTCTGTAGTACTTTTGTCATGGGAATCATGGCTACTACGAAGAGTAGTGGGGACAGTGAGTCGCTCTGGAAGATCCCTCTCCTGATATTAACCTCTGCTAGTCTTATTCCAGAGCTTGTAAGTATTGTATTCCAGTTGCGCATTGTATTTTTGAGGAAGCTGAGGTGTTTTTCCTCTGCCCCATATATTTTCAGGCATTCTATTAGCCATGTGTGTGGTATCATGTCGAAGACTTTCTTA
>NC_061090.1:55282428-55284928 GCF_015104395.2 Macrobrachium nipponense | reverse complement strand
GGGATCGTGTGGCTGAGTGCACGACCCAATATCGAATTGACTATAATCAGAGTCCGGCCAACGGCACTTTAAGCCTCTCAGGGAACCATTGGCTTGGCAGACGTGCGCGACTCCGTAATTTCCACAATTGAATTAGGGACGAGGACGGAAGGGAGACGAGACCCGGAGGGAATTGCGGATAGATTAAGGATATAAGGCAAAGTGGGTAGATACATATAGTATCTGAGAGATGAACACGCGCTCGTGGTATATGAGGCTATAAACGTCATATGCAGACGTGTAAGTGAAGGCTGTGGTTTCAGAAATAATTCGTATGCATGTTGTTGTTACGGCAGACATAACTTGTTTGTTGTTTTTTATTATTGTCATGCCATAAATAATTTTAATATTGTTCTCGTTTTTAGGTCAGAAATAATTCATTGTTGTTGGTGTTACTGTTGTGGTATTGCTAGAAGTAACTTAATTATTGTTGTTATGGCAGACAGAACTTGGTTGTTGTTGTTTCTGTTGTTGTTATGTTAGAAATAACTTAGATATTCATGTGCTTTGTATGTCAGAAATAACTTGCTTGTTGTTGTTGGGGTTACTGTTGTTGTCATGGCAAAAATATCTTGTATGGTGTTGTTTTCATTGTTGTTGTTATGTCAGAAATAATTGGAATAATGTTGCTGTTATGGCAGAAATAATTTTGTATGTTGTTGTTGTTACGTTAGAAATAACTGACATATTGTTATTGTTACTGTTCTAATGTCAGAAATAACTTAAATATTGTTGTTGTTGTTATTATCGTTATGTAAGAAATAACTTAAATATTATTGTTGCTTTCGTCAGGAATAACTTGTAAGTTGTGATTATTGTCAGAAATAATTTTTATGTTGTTGTTGTTGTTTTAGTCATTGTTGTTGTTATGTTAGAAATATAATTTTGTTGTTGTTATTGATATTATGTCCGAAATAACTTGTTTGTCCTTATTGTTATTATGTCAGAAATAATCTCTTTGTTGTTGTTATTGATTTATGTCAGAAATAATTTGCTTGCTGTTATTGTTGTTGTTATGTCAGAAATAACTTTTATGTTGCTTTTGTTCTTATTGTTTTTCTTATGAGAGAGAGAGAGAGAGAGAGAGAGAGAGAGAGAGAGAGAGAGAGAGAGAGAGAGAGAGAGAGATATTATTTAAAAGCAAAAAAAAAAGAACACGCAAATAATATAAAAAATAACACTGAACTCACGTCGTATTCATGACCCTTGCGAAATCATCTTGTTTCTTGTGTGTTTTAATTACTCCTTTTTGATGAGCGTCCCACGTATTTTTTGTTTAATAAGAAATCTGCATATTATTGCATCAGCGGGAAAGTGGATGGGGGAAGGGGCGGAGGAAGGGGGAGGGGGGGGGGGAGGGCATGGGAACATGGCCGAAATGTGGGATGGCGTCCAGATTGTATGCATAAACTAACGAAATGATGACAAACTGGATCTTTCTCGTTTGGGAAGCTGTTTATTCAATCTGTGAAAGGGGGTCAAAGAATGTCAACTCCCAGTTTGATTTGAATTTCCTTTTTTTTAAACGCTTGTTTTGCTCTGCGGCTGCAATGCTCGATTAGAAGTATGTAGATTGTAATAAAACTAAGGGCTTGCACTCTCTCTCTCTCTCTCTCTCTCTCTCTCTCTCTCTCTTTCAAGAAAACATATGGATGGTGTTTGTCGGGGATAATATTCCAAAAATCTCAAACCAAAAGTATATGATCATTTACTGGGAAATTCTGAGCATGTCATTTCAAAAATGTCATTTCAAATTCATTGCGTCATACTGCAGAGTCTTCGATGGCGTCTATTAAAAAAAGCTGTAGAAGTCAGAAGAGCCTGTCTAACTCTCATGAAAAGACTGACGAGAAAAAGACTACTTTGTCCACAGTTGCCTGCCTTTCCTCTCTCTCTCTCTCTCTCTGCTATATATATATATATATATATAGTATATATATATATATATATATATATATATATGATAATAAAAGGAGCCCATAAAAAAGCCAAAATGTAGGCTCCTTTCAATAGATGGAATTTTGTGGTAACAGAACATTTTTACCAGTCATATATGCATATACATATACAAACATACACACACATACACACATACACACACACATATATATATGTATATATTATATATATATATATAATATATATATATATATATATATATAGTATATATATATCTGAGAGTATATCACTGGTTGAACCGTAAACTTACGATTGGATCAACAGGAAACTTTAAAGCTTTATTTTAAAAAAAAAAAAAAAAAAATTCCCCCTTCCCCCAACTCCTCCCCCTCCCTCCCTCCCTCTCAGAGCTCTCTCGTCATTAAAACCAGTTAATTACACTGGCGCTTCGGATTACCGCTCAACCATTTAATCTCTCATCCGTGAAAAATATATTCGGTTGGATGGACGGACGGAAGGACGGACGGACGGACGGACGGACGGATGGACAGACGGACGGACG
>NC_061090.1:55274928-55279928 GCF_015104395.2 Macrobrachium nipponense | reverse complement strand
TCATTCACGGAAACGAATTCCCTCGAACCGCCTGAAAAGTTTATTGATAACATTCCATCACACCTAACAAAACTGCGAACCAAATACGAATAGGGGACGCAAGGAACAAGGAACAAGGGACAAGGGACAAGGAACGGGGAACGCGGATCGGAACAAACGAATTAACATAGAATATGAGGACGATAAATAATATAGCTAAAAGGGAGCGGTGTATATTGGCCTTGTATTCGCAGGGCGGACAATATTAGGACTGTGGGGGGAGGGGGGGATGCGGGAATAATTAGGACGCGCGATTACGTCAATGTATGGGATTTATGCTTTGCATTACACACGAAGAGAGGGGATGGAGAGTAGGGGCAAGAGAAAGACTGAGATAACGGAGATATTCGGTAAGGAGATAACCGTGTCTCATGAGATCGTTGTGGTTTTGGTATATTGCACACTGAGGTGAAACCGATGGATTACGATTATCGTTAAGGTTATCGTCAACCGACGGGAATACATGTATATTTATGTATGTATGTATGTATATATATATATTATATATATATATATATATATGATTATTATATAGAATGAATATATATATATATATATATATATATATATATATATATATATATAGTATAATGCTGTATGAAAAACTATGGTTTATTTAAGCAAATTGTGAAGATAGGGTATTTATTGTAAGGTTTTTTTAGTTATCTCAAAGTCTAAGTGTTAATACACACACATACATACATACATACATATATATATGATATATATATATATATATATATATATATATATATATATATATATATAATATGTATAAACGTTGGTATACGGCTATACGCACGAAATGTGCCGTGTGGCAAATACACAATATAAAAAATTACTGTACCTATTCGCAAATCTTTTAAAATTTATATTATCTGCACTAACATTCTCTCAGTGAAGGAATGCGAACCCTTTGTTAGTAGAGAAGAAGAAGAAGAAGAAGAAGAAGAAGAAGAAGAAGAAGAAGAAGGCGTAAAAGAAAAAGAGCCCTTCAGCTGTTTAATGACCCATTATGTGTCTTTAATGTCTTGGGATTTGTCACTAAAGACTTAATGAAATTCGCAGGAATTTGGGTACAGCGAAAAAAAAAAATTATGCCCCGACCGTTCTTTATTACGACATCGAAAGGACAATGGGACTGTCTCCTGGTTCCATTTGTTTAATTATTATTATCATCCTCTTTTTCTTCTTCTTCTTCTTCTTCTTCTTCTTCTTCTTCGTTAGTCTATCCACTCACGTTATTTCGTTTCTGTCCTGAATTACTCGGCGAGATTGTGTGGTACGCGAACCAATGAAATCATTTCTACAATGTACGGTTAGCCAATCATCCACTACAGAATAGATATTTTGTTTAGCGATAAAATATTAGAGGAAGTCAAACTTTATTATATAGTGCAACTATTGGTCATATATGCTATACATTAAAAAGAAAAAATGGTCAGTAACTGTTATTTCTCAAAATATGTTTTGTTACCTACTTTCGAGAGAGAATCTGTTTGTTGGGAGAGAAATGTATACCGGAGCATTACGCGGTTATACATAAGTACGATTTATAAGAGCCTATTATGCAAGAGCCGATGAATGGTGAGACATGGCTACATATTGATTAAATTCTACCTCCAAAACTAAATAATTCCCCTTAAGAAAACAGTTTAAGTTACTTGCCCTCCTAGTCTGTGCGAGGTCTTGCTAATAAGAATTTTGAAAGGCTATGATTTTATGTCAGTCTAAAATTTAATCTAAAATACGATATACACATATACTTGTATGCAGAGGGTCAGTACCAATCGCTTTCTCCTTCATACAGGCATTTTCCTTTGTGCTTCTACGATGCCTTAAAAAAGGATATGATTCTAAATAAAGGGGAAAGCGCTTTGCTGACCTTCTTCTTATCATTTTCCTGTGGTATTCGCTTATATAATGAAGTCAGATGCATCTACTGTGATTTTTGAAGCATATGTATCAGTAAAAATAAGTAGACAACAAGGTCACCATATAAGAGGGAAAACCTAAAACCATATCGAACTCCAGAATCAATAGCCACCTCACGGGAAATAAAAATGGCAGTATGTAGTAGACCCCTACCGCTTATTTCTCCATCAGGAAACTCCTTCATCAGACAGCCACGTAAAGGGACTCCAGAGAAATGGAATGGGCGAGGGAAAAGTACTCCTACCCCTCCCCTTTTTTTCCCTTTTTTTCCTTCCCCTGAAAGAAGGAGGGATATTGAGCCAATATTGGCCAGGTCTGTCTACGGTCATTTATGTCCGAAAGGAGAAATGGGAAACTGGAGAGTAGGAGACTCAATGGAGAGAAAGTACTCACTCTCTCACAACAGATGCTGACCACCTGCTCACGATGGTGGATTTGTGTGTGTGTGTGGGTGGGGGTTGTGGGGGGGGGGGTTAGGGGGGGCGAGAGTGGGGGGGGAGGTGAGTTGTTTTGTTTGTATGGCGTTTTTACGTTGCATGGAACCAGCGGTTATTCAGCAACGGGACCAACGTCGAGAATGAACTTCTACTACCATGAGTGGGGTTGGGGATGGTGTTGTTCTCCCTATTTCTGTATCACTTACTTTCCTCTCTACTTATCACTCGTACCCTCCTGTTTCCCATCCTATTCGTTATCCTTATCTCTCCCTAATCCTTATCCTCACCAACATCGAGCTGAAGACCAACATTATCAATATTTCCTTGTAATAAAAATAACTCGAAGAATCTCTCCTCATCAACTGACGAATTTGGACCTCTCCTTTTTCACATCATTATCATCATAATCATCGTCACGAACCTTGCTTTTCACATCATTATTATCATCATCATCGTCATGAACGTTGCTATTTCCCTTGTCACGGCGAGAGGGATGAGGTATCTTCCTACCTCCCCGAGGAAGTGAGAGACAAGGAGAAATCGTCCCCTTCTTTTGTCCCAAGGACAAATAGAGAACTGGCGGAGGAGGATCTCGTCAGCTCGTCCTTTGTCTTCGGGAGATGTCGGTGACATATCAAAAATCTTTGTGGAATGGAGGGTTTGGGCTGAGGTGGAAGAATTCATATATATATATATATATATATATATATATATATATATATATATATATATATATACACACACAAATATATCTATGTATGTTTGTGACGACGTCTCTTCAGATTCATAAACAGAGTGATGACATCTCTTTGGATTCATAAACCAATGTCATGACATCTCTTTAGATTCGTAAACCAACGTCATGGCATCTCTTTAGATTCATAAACCAACGTGATGACGGCCCTTTGGATGAATAAACCAATGTGATGACACATCTTTCGATTCATAAACCAACGTGATGACGTCTCTTTAGATTCATAAACCAATGTGATTACGTCTCTTTGGATTCATAAACCAATGTGATGACGTCTCTTTAGATTCATGAACCAATGTGATTGCGTCTCTTTGGATTCATAAACCAATGTGATGATATCTATAAGGATTAACAAACCAACGTGACGACATCTCTTTACATTAATAAACCAATGTGACGTTTAAACTGTAAATAACAAAACAGCCATATCAGCAGAGCTTAATCACCAATCACTGCCTATACGCAACAAAGTAATCACAGATGCGCCCTCTTTTTTTAATGACATTTTAATCACACATCCAGCTGCATTATGCCAATTACGAAAACAGCAAGCGACGAATTATGAATGAAAGCGAAGTTTCACGAATCAGTGCCGGATTGAAGCGCTGCAGGGGTGGGGGTGGGTTTAAGCGATTTCATATATATGGATTATAAGGCGATAGTACCTAGAATCCAGCACAGCTGGAGAATGAGTAACCTTCCCAAACAAGCATAAACATGGGTACAATTAAAAAACAAAAAAAAAAAAAAAAAAAACAGATTAGGTCAATCTGCTCAGCGTGGCAGCGAGGATTTAGGGAGCACTTGTAAAGAAAGGCACTTCTTCAGGAACTTAGTCGAATTCTGGTCTCTTGTGGCTGAACATTCGACCAGAATTCGACTAAAGTTCCTGAAGAAGTGCCTTTCTGAACAAGTGCTCCCCAAATCCTTGCTGCCACGCTGAGCAGCTTGACTTATTCCTTTTTTTTTTTTTTTTTTTTTTTAATTGTACCCATGCGTATGCCATGTTTGGGATGGTTACTCATTCTGCATATATATATACATATATATATATATATATATATATATATATATATATATATATATATATATATATATATATATATCATATATATATATATATATATATATATATATATATATATATATATATATGTATATATATACATATATACAT
The DNA here is from genome assembly GCF_015104395.2 of Macrobrachium nipponense. NCBI lineage: Eukaryota > Metazoa > Arthropoda > Malacostraca > Decapoda > Palaemonidae > Macrobrachium > Macrobrachium nipponense. The sequence continues at coordinate 55,275,586 of NC_061090.1, read as the reverse complement.
ATACATACATATGTATAACTGAATCACGAAAGTTTGGAAAGTGATAAATCCATAATAAAGGTATAAGCCACAAAGGAAAAATAAACAACGAAGTTTCTGCAAGATCTTTCAACTCAAACGTCCTTTACTCAGCAGATAAAGTGATTTACAAGAGGAATAGACAGTACAAGAAAATTCGTATAACTGACAGATATGGATTATAAGGAGATTAGTGCCTAGAATCCGGCACACCTGCAGAATGAGTAACCATCCCAAACAAGCATAAGCATGGGTACAATTTAAATAAAAAAAAAAAAAAAAAAAAAGAAGGGGGGAATAAGTCAAGCTGCTCAGCGTGGCAGCAAGGATTTTGGAGCACTTGTTCAGAAAGGCACTTCTTTCAGGAAACTTTAGTCGAATTCTGGTCGAATGTTCAGCCACAAGAGACCAGAATTCGACTAAGTTCCTGAAGAAGTGCCTTTCTTTACAAGTGCTCCCTAAATCCTCGCTGCACGCTGTGCAGATTGACCTAATCTGTTTTTTTTTTTTTTTTTTTTTTTTTTTTTTTTTTTTAATTGTACCCAGTGTTTATATATATATATATATATATATATATATATATATATATATATATGATATATATATATATATATATATATATATATATATATATATATAT
>NC_061090.1:55249928-55269928 GCF_015104395.2 Macrobrachium nipponense | reverse complement strand
GGTTCGAGGACCGACTCTCTGCAAGATTCAAGGGTTCAGCGGAGATCAGATTAATTCCTTGACATGCGGTGTTCTGCCTTCGATTGAGGGAATTAGGGTTAATTTCTGCAGGATGTCCTTGACCGAATTAGCTTCCTTAGTATAGGAGATATATAGAAGGTATATATATTCTCAGATATGTTTTTTTTTTTATTTGTCTGCAATTACTTGTACTCAGACTTCTGAGTTTTCTATAAAGGAAAACCATTCAGAATGCTTTGTCTGTCCGTCCGCACTTTTTCCGTCCGCCCTCAGATCTTAGAAACTACCGAGTCTAGAGGGCTGGAAATTGGTACATTGATCATCCACCCTCCAATAATCAAACACACCAATTTGCAGCCTCGATAACTGTTATTTTACTTAAGGTTAAAGTTATAATCCTCGGTCTGGCGACGATATAGGACAGGCCACCACCAGGCAGTGGTTAGAGTTCCTTGGGCCGCGGCTCATACAACATTTTACCGAGACCACCGAAAGGTAGATCTATTTTCGGTGGCCTTGATTATACACGGTACAGAAAACTCGATTGCGCCGAAGAAACTTCAGCCTCTTCTTTACATGTTGTCCTTTGATTTTAGTTTGTTGTTATTATTTTGTTCAGAACTTTACTTTGCGTCTTCATGGATTAGGACAGACATTTAATTTTTGAAATAATCTGCAGAGGCCTGATAGAATTTAAGTTTTTATTTATTTTTATATATTTATTTTTTTTTTACTGCAAACTACAAAGTGATGAAACACGTTAAGACCCAATGCTTTATTAAAGCTCGAGCGTTGAGGATCATAAATTTCGTTTGCTATATTCTAATAAATTCTAAATGTTTTTTTTTTTCAAATAACATATGTTTAGAAGAATATTTGTCAACTGACATACTCCTAACGAAATTAGATTCCCTGAAGTCATTTATTAATATATTTTAATTATTTTTTTTATTTTTTCACATATCATATCATGTTTAGGAAAATATTTGACCGTTGACATACTCTAAACGAAATCAGATACTCCGAAATAATATATATATATATATATATATATATATATATATATATATATATATATATATATATATATATATATGTATATGTATATATATATATATATATATATATATATATATATATATATATGTACATATTATATATATATATATATATATACTATATATATATATATATATATATATATATATATATATATATATAATAAAAGGAGCGCATAAAAACGCCAAATTATAGAGAAAAAAATACTATATTTCAGAGACTGCTGTCTCCCTCTTCATGTAGATGAATGAGAACAGTTACAGAAAAGATGGTATTTATACTAAATGCTTTAACTGACTTTAATAAGAAATATCCTGTTCCCCGTAGGTTTATGATAGCCATCCGTTCGCTAAAAAGGTTAGATGTTTTAATAAGTAGATTAATTGGCCAAGACAAAAAGAGCATTCAACTATTAGAGAAATTTAAAGTAATTAATCCTAGACTACCCTACTTTTATGGCCTTCCCAAAACTCATAAAGACAATCTTCCATTCAGACCCATCGTTTCATGTGCCGGAGCTTTCAATAAAAAAATTTCTAAATGGTTAGCTGGCCTCCTTTTCCCTTTTCTAGGCACTTTGTCCCCCAGTCACATTAAACATTCGGAAGATTTTTGTCACAAATTCAGAGACGCACATACACCACTTCACAACATAGAGCTTTTAAGCCTTGACGTGGATTCCCTATTCACAAAAGTACCAGTACAGGACGTTCTTCAGTTTTTGAGTGAAAAATTATCCCCTTATTCAGATCATTTCCCACTGGCGCTTGACAAAATAATAAAGTTAGTTGAATTATGTATATCTAATAACGTATTTTCATTCGGGGAATCATTCTATAAGCAAAACTTCGGGTGTAGTATGGGTAGTCTGTACATGAAATACTTTTAAACTACAGTAATAAATGCAATAAAACCCAAAAACATGCTGTGGATGAGATATGTAGATGATATTCTTACATTTTGGGATAATAGGTGGGGCAATTTTAATGAATTCCTTTCAAAATTAAACGCATTAGTGGCCAGCATCAAATTTAAAGTTGAATGGGAAACAGACAACAAAATTTCTTTTATTGATGTTTTAATAATCAGAGACACGACAGAATACAAATTTACCATATACAGGAACCCAACGTTCTCACTTTCATACATTCACTACTTTAGCTATCACAACATTCCTACCAAGATAGGCGTAGCCAGCAACCTATTCTTAAGAGCCTTACGAATTTGTTCCCCAGATTTTCTGAAAAAGAATTTGAACTAAATCGTAAGCAGCTTTCGCCTTCAAAGTATCCTAGCCATATAATTGAGAAAGCAATTCACAAAGCAAACATAATTTTCTACCAACCCCCTCAAGACAAGACAAGAGACGCACTCAACAATAAAATAAAAATTCCACACCTTTTGCATTTACTTACCTAAACACCTTAGCCAAATCCATGATTAAAGTCCAACAAAAGACATCCCCCAAACACACAGGCGTTTACGAAATCCCATTTCCTTAACTGTGACCAATCTTACATCGGATTTACAGGTAAATCACTTCCCCAGAGATTAACACAACATAAACGGTCGGTTAAGTATGGACAACAGAACTCAGCTATTTTCAACCATATAAATGAACATAGCCATACAATAAGCTGGAATTTATCACGTATAATTTATAGCAGCAACTGCCGGTACAAAAGTCAAATGATGGAATCGGCCTTGATCAAACACCGGCAGGTAATGAACATCTCAAAAGGAGCATGGGAATCAGATGTGATCGACAAGATTTCTCTTCAACCAACGCTTAAGAAGATTAAAGGAAGATTATCAGTGGGAGTGGCCTAAATTGGCTTACCTGTGGATGGACCTCTTGGTATAAATACCATCTTTTCTGTAACTTTTCTCATTCATCTACCTGAAGAGGGAGACAACAGTCTCTGAAAGATAGTATTTTTCTATCTATATTTTGGTGTTTTTATGGGCTCCTTTTATTAGATGGAATTCTGTTGTAACTGAACATTTTTACCAATCACACACACACACACATATAAATATATATATATATATATATATATAATATATATATATATATATATATATATATATATATATATATAGTATATTTATATATGAGTGTGTATTATTATCTGATGCAGGTTTGATGAATTAATCTACACACTCTCGAACGATCGATCGATCCAAAGAGAGAGAGAGAGAGAGAGAGAGAGAGGAGAGAGGGAGAGAGATAGGTAGGGAGAGAGAAGGCAATAAATCTCATATCTATGATGGAATGTAACTCGTCGTCAGGTTCCTTAGTACTCGCTTATGAAGACTAATAAAAGAGCAAGATGGCCCTTGACGAACCAGATGGACTCTTCAGAAAGGCGCGTGTATTCTCTACATAATATAGTACTCAAATAAGATAATTGCGGTTTTCCTTTGATGTCCTTAAAGTAATCTCACAACGTTTTACCACGTAACATATATTTCCTTGACTAAAATGGATATACCGCATAACACTTTTGGAATATATTTCTTGACTAAAATGGATATTTTAAACATATCATTGCGTACATGTAGAATTCATGGTAATTTTTACCAGGCACATATGTCTTGTAATAGCCACAATGCCCTCTTAAGTTCTCGAATTCTTCGCCCGTTTTTTAGGATACGCTTGTCACTACAAAGCCTTGAGATCCCAAGTTCAAAGAAATATGAAGAAATCACGATGTCCGGTAGCGGGAGACGAACCCGCGATGCCATAATCACGACGAGGTCACGTGGCTGACCTGACCACCAGAGGGATAAAAGTCTATTCCCTCTCGTACATATACGTGTATATATATATATCTATATATATATATATATATATATTATATATATATATATATATATATATATATATATATATATACATATATTTGTTGTTTTCAGGTATATTCATCAGAACAGGATTAGACCCATCCTTACCATCGTAGCCAAGTTGGCAGCCGTTTTCATTGCTTTTTATGCTGAAATATTCATGTAGAATTTACTTGTCATTTTTACCGGATACATATGTGATTGCAATAGCCACAATGCCCTCATACATTCTCGAATTCTTCGCGTTCTTTCAAGATTTATGCTGATTTTTATTTTCTTTGATGAATCATTCTTGTTATTGCATTAGGTTGTATTTACTCAGAGCAAACAAATATTTTAAAATTCATTTTTTCAGTCATCGATCAAATTTCAATTGAATTCCTTCACGCCTTGAATGGGACAATTTCGCCCGAAGACTTTCAAGCAAAGAACAACAGCTTTCAACGTTCTCAGCTCTGAAAGCAGGCTGGAAACGTTTTCCAAGTCTTATCCCCGAAGAAACGTCCCCGTTTCTTGTCAATTAAAGCGATTCTGGAAAGCGGTCTCTCTCTTCATTGTTCCAGGATAACCACTCGACAAGAGTCCTGGAAGTGGAACGAATAAGCAGACTTATTGTTTTTTGGTTTTTTTATTTAATATCATAATTATTCCTTCGTCTATGTGAAGAAAACGATTTTGTCTTTAATCAAGTATAAATGTAATTTACTATATTTTCTCTCATAAAATAAAATAACGTATCATTTAGAATGAATCAATTGTGTTATGGAGAATGAAACTTTAGAAATGCGACAATAACATTTTATATTTGTTATGAATATATATGGTGTATATATATATATATATATATATATATATACATATATATATATATATATATATATGGATATATATATATATATCTATATATATATATGTATATATATATATATATATATAATATATATATATATATATATATATATATATATATATATATATATATATATATATATATTATAGCATATACGTATTAGTCTTTCCTGCTGTTGGAATTCAGGAAATACTCTTGTGAAATTTACCAAAATCCAGGGAATGAAAAGAGGTTTGCAAAGCTGCTATTGCAATACATCCATTAAGATATAAAGAAAATCTCTCTCTCTCTCTCTCGTCTCTCTCGTCTCTCTCTCTCTCTCTCTCTCTCTCTCTCTCTCTCGATATTATTGTGTGCATGCAGGTTTGATGAATTAATCTACACACTCTCGATCGATCGATCGATCCAAAGAGAGAGAGGGAGAGAAAGAGAGAGAGAGGGGTAGTTAGAGAGAAGGAAATAAATATCATATTTATGATGGAATGGTAACTCGTCGTCAGGTTCCTTAGTACTCACTTATGAAGACTAATAAAAGAGAAGATGGCCCTTTGACGAACCAGGTGGACTCTTCAGAAAGGCGCGTGTTTTCTCGACATAATCTAGTACTCAAATAAGATAATTGCGGTTTTCTTTTGATGTCCTCAAAGTAATCTCACAACGTTTTACCACATAAACATATTATTTCCTTGACTAAAATGGATATACCGCATAACACTTTTGGAATATATTTCCTTGACTAAAAAGGATATTTTAAACATATCATTGCGTACATGTAGAATTCACTGGTAATTTTTACCAGGCACATACGTCACTGTAATAGCCCCAATGCCCTCTTAAGTTCTCGAATTCTTCGCCCTTTTTTAGGATACGCTTGTCACTACAAAGCCTTGAGATCCAAGTTACAAAGAATATGAAAAAATCACGATGTCAGGTAGCGGGAAACGAACTTGCGATGCCATAATAACGTTGAGATCACGTTTCCGACCTGACCACCAGAAGGATAAAAGTCAATTCCCTTTCGTACATATACGTATATATATATATATATATATATATATATATATATATATATATATATATATATATATATATATATATATATATATATATACACATATACATACATATATATATATATATATATATATATATGTACACATATACCTGTTGTTTTCAGATATATTTATCAGAACAGGAGAAGATCCATCCTCACCATCGTAGCCAAGTGGGCAGTCATTTTCATTGCTTTTTATACTGAAATATTTATGTAAAATCTACTGGTAATTTTTACCAGATACATATGTGATTTTATTAGCCACAATGCCCTCTTACATTCTCGAATTGTCCGCGTTCATTCAAGATTTATGCTAATTTTTTTTCCTTTAATGATCATTTTTGTTATTGCATTAGGTTGTATTTACTCAGAGCAACGAATATTTTAAAATCCATTACTTTCGCTCGTCGATCAAATTTCAATTGAATTCCTTTACGCCTTGAATGGGACAATTTCGCCCGAAGACTTTCAAGCAAAGAACAACAGCTTTCAACGTTCTCAGCTCGGAAAGCAGGCTGGAAACGTTTTCCAAGTCTTATCCCCGAAGAAACGTCCCCGTTTCTTGTCAATTAAAGCGATTCTGGAAAGCGGTCTCTCTCTTCATTGTTCCAGGAGAACCACTCGACAAGAGTCCTGGAAGTGGAACGAATAAGCAGACTTATTGTTTTTTTTATTTTTTTATTTAATATCATAATTATTTCTTCGTCTATGTGAAGAAAACGATTTTGTCTTTAATCAAGTATAAATGTAATTTACTATATTTTCTCTCATAAAATAAAATAACATATCATTTAGAATGAATCAATTGTGTTATGGAGAAAGAAAATTTAGAAATACTCTTTCACTGCTGTTGGAATTCAGGAAATACTCTTGTAAAATCTACCAAAATCCGGGAATGAAAAGGGGTTTTGCAAAGCTGCTATTGCCAATAACATCATTAAGATATAAAGAAAATTCTTTCTTTCTCCTCTCTCCTCTCTGCTCTCTCTCTCTCCTCCCTCTCTCTCTCTCTCTCGTTGGAACATTTTCGTTTTAGCAGGCGTAAATTTAATTCGTTACCATTCCAATTTTGACCAATTCGAAATCTACCTTGTGCGTGCAGACCATTAAAATCATGCTAGGGATCTTATTAACCACTACACTAATTTATCTTTATGGCCAGTGACCCGAATTTCGATCAAATCATCAAAGCTGAAAAGATGTAAGTGACCCGAATTCATCTGGCCGGAATTCGAATCATATTGGTTTCTTGAGGGTTCACGGAATTATCTGTGTTTATTGCAGTTTCTGTTTTGTTTTTGTTTTTGTTTTTTTCGAAATACGAGATCGTTCTCAATTTTCATATCTTTCGAAAGGATTTTCTAGGGGCAATGAAGACGTCTGATAGATTGCCTTTGTTTACTTTTTTATGACAATACATTCTTTTTTTTTTTCAATATATTCGAACTAATATCGTTTCCTTTATAAGGAATTGACGCAGCAGATTATGAGCCAGAAATCGAAGAGCAATTTATTGCTAAAAATGGAACCTTTCTGAATAGTCCGCTTCTGAAATTAATTGTCTTTTTTTTCTGTCCAGGCTTCGACTCTCCATCCGTTCGTCTTTTGTCTGCGGGATATTCCGAGTGACTGTGACGCTCTATCGCCTCTCTTTCCAGGCAATTTCACGCTGACCTAAATGGAAAATGGAATGTTCAGCTGCGCCGATGATTGACAGAAGCACAGAATAACTTTGCCTAAGATATTTAGTGTCACGGTCGGGTTGAATTGACGAAATCAGGAAATAAATATATATTTATTTATGCGGAGATATTTGTATTGGGATGTACTTCATTGTACATACGTACTCTCATATATATATAGATACTATATATAATATATATATATATATATATATATATAATATATATATAGTTATATATATATGAATATATATATATATATATATATATATATATCTATATTATATATATATATATATATATATATGAATAATGTATACATCCATACATACAATGGAGCAGTACAATCTACAATTGACTCTACGTGCGTATGATGTACGCGTGTGTCCCGCGAGATATCTGACAATGTTTGTGAAGTCTTCAGACCTGTAGAGCGACACACAGAAATACAAGGTAAAAAATGACGCGTGTTTATCTGGGACACTTTGTACAAATGTCTTTGCAGGTCACTGTAACAACAGCGATGTTTTCAGACCAAATTCTATTACTTTCGTTTCGTATATAAAGATATATTTCAAAACAATCCTGTGACATAGAGCGCGGGACGGAAAATTTCCTAAATAAAAGTAACTTTTGGTTTTACGAAAAAATATTTTTTTTTAAACTCTGAGTTTAATCGTAATAAAACGATGAATTGAATGGTTATAAAACTGAATTGAATGTTTGGAAAACTTAATATAATAGTAAAAACATTCTGAATTCAATTTTAATAAAACTGGGAATTTAATGGTAATAAAACACTAAATTGATTTTAAAAAAAAAAAAAAAAAAACCACTGACTTAATGGTAATAAAAAAAAAACGAAAACGCTGAATTTTTAATGGTAATAAAAACTCGTAATAAAATTAAAATGGTAATGGGTGAAAACGCTGAAACTAAATGGTAATAAAACTCCTAATTTAATGGTAATAAAAACGCTGAATTTAATGGTAATAAAAATGCTGAATGTAATGGTCATAAAACACTGATTTTAACTTTAATAGAACTCGGAATTTAATGGTAATAAGAAAATTTAAAATTAGAGACACCAGAGCCAAAAGCCTCGCACTGAACAATTACTATGCGAGACATCTAAATTCCTTCTGCAAACATCGCAACCATTGCTGCTGCCCATAAATTCATAATTAACTGCAAGATATTGTGAGTGCATTCACTTCGAGGCAATTGAGTTATTGGAGCATGAATTTAGATAGCATCAAGAATATATATTTCTCCCAGCGCTCATTAGGGAAGAATTATATCGCGAGATAATTCTCATGCGTGATTTCCTGGGTGCAATAAGAACGTGAATTAATTACTAGGCAGGAGAGAACGGTTTATTTTTTTAAAGCCAGACCCGAGAAAAAGTTACGCGTTTATGTACCATTTAGATGCCGCGTGAGAAGTACTGATTCCCAGAATTCCCGAACAGTAACCGAGCTTCAGCCCGTCCTTAAGAAAGCGGGTCGCCATATCTTAAAAACTAACCATAAAATCTTCGTAAAAATAATCTCATTATGATTCCCACACCCAAATCACCTTTGTAATATACTTCTTGAACTAACATAACCTACCTAACCTAAACTAGGGTCTTGGCAGAAAAACCAGGGCTATTGTAACACCAGTATACATCTCGGGGGATATGCTACTGGTTTATATCGACAAGAAACTTATTGTAATCTAAGAGAGAGTCAAGATATCAAGGATGTCACGTACTGCCCTTCAGCTTGGTCCAAAGTATCTTCATTGTGCATACGTTTGTGAGAGCCAGTAGAGACGAAGGCCTGTTCCCGGGTTGGACGACGGAGAACTGAACGAAAAGTTTAGTACCCACGGAAAGAGATATCGATATGAATTGCAACTCTGTATACGTACAGCGAGAATTTGTAAAGATGATACTTTATATGATGCTGTACAATACTCTCCCTATGAATGACGTAAAAGGGGCTTCGTTAAATAGGACCTTTATTATACACTTTCCTCTGCGTTATCGACCTGAAAAGATTTCCATAATAAAACTCAAAAGCGAAAGCGAGATTCTGTGTAATGAGTTTTGTATACAGGTTCAGTCATTATGGAAAACACGTGGGTTACGTTTTTTGTCATGGAGTCAAGGAGGAAACCTCTCTCTCTCTCTCTCTCTCTCTCTCTCTCTCTCTCTCTCTCTGATGGTGCTTTTAAACGTGTGTGCCCCTGGGTAATTTCCCGTGACTGGCTTTCCCAGAGTCGCAAACTTTTCAAACTGTGGCCTGAGGTCTGCTAAAAGGCTGCGTTAAGTTCTCGAGGTCTAGCCACCTTTGTTACAGCGCGAAATTATTTCGGTTTTTACAGTGTCCTTTTTTCCACGAAATGTTTTTTTCGAGATACAGATTTTATTCTGTAATGAGTTTTCCTTTCGCCTAGTGTTATATTTTTATGGAATGAGCTTTGGATGCGTGGTTATGTATAATTTTTGTGGCTAACTGAGTCTTCGGTGATGCGACTACAGTAGCAATACTATAAATATATTATATATATATATATATATATATATATATATATATACTATATATATATATATTAATCAGTCATATCACATTATCGTGATTCATATACAAATATCGAACTACAAATGTCCGTTAATATCTAATTCTCTCTACCTCGGAATTATAATATATTTTCATATATGTTTAACCGAGGGGGAATTTATTAAGCGATAATAGGATGGGCGATCGCCAGGCTCGAACCAGCGAACTCTCAATCCCAGGACTGACAGTGAAGCCTAAAACCACTACGCCACCGCAAGAGATATAAGTTCATGCCGTCTCCCAACTGAAATACCTGTCGCGCGCAGGTATTTTTGTTTTTGGAGACTGCACAAGCCATCTGTCCTCGGTAGCGTAGTAGTGATATGACTGATATTAATGACTACGTGCGGGCAAAAGCACTACTACGCTACCGAGGACGAGATGGGCTTGTGCAGTCTCCAAAAAACAAAATACCTGCGCGCGACAGGTATTTTCAGTTGGGAGACGGCATGAACTTATATCTCTTGCGGTGGCGTAGTGGTTTAGGCTTCACTGTCAGTCCTGGGATTGAGAGTTCGCTGGTTCGAGCCTGGCGATCGCCCATCCTATTATCGCTTAATAAAATTCCCCCTCGGTTAAACATATATGAAAATATATTAATTCCGAGGTAGAGAGAATAGATGTTAAAGGACATTTGTAGTTCGATATTTATATATATATATATATATATATATATATATATATATATATATATATATATATGTGTGTGTGTGTGTGTGTGTGAGTGTGTGTGTGTGCCTCAACTTCTCCAATAACTTCATGCCTCGCTCGAGCTACCTGAAGTTTGTCCTTGGTGATGGGGGGGGCGGGGGGGGGTGTGTGAAGGGGGAAAGGTGATGTGTGTGGTCGTTTACATCGTTATGACCGGAGTCTTTAAGAAAGCTTCATCAAAGAAAGTTTAGGTACGACCAACTTTTTCCATTGTCCATGACAAAACTCTCTTCTCTCTCTCTCTCTCTCTCTCTCTCTCTCTCTCTCTCTCTCTCTCTCTCTTACTTATTAAAGAAGTCTTTTAAAAGAAATTTCTTAAGCGAGGGTGATTACAGCCATACTAATATTGTGAGCACTGATCTTTAAGATAGGTATATATATATATATATATATATATATATATATATATATATATATATATATATATATATGTATAATTATTTATATAATATATATATATATATATATATATATATATATATATATATATATATATATATATATATATATATATATATATATATATATGTATGTATAGAGTATATACAATATATACCTATATATATATATATAAAATATATATGTATATATAGGTTAATGAGGACATTTCCCCATTATTTATTTGGTAAACGTGTAACTCGAGCGTCAAGGCAAACCACAAACAAACTTCTCTTTCTCTCTCTCTCTCCACCTCTCTCTAGGCACTGACACCTCTCTCTCTCTCTCTCATCTCTCTCCTCTTTCTCTCTCTCTCTCTCTCTCTCTCTATACTTCTTTCCTCCACTCTAACAGGTAGTCAAAATGAGAGAGTTGCATTATAAAAGATACATTTATTAAACAATGAATAAATAATGAATCAATTCAATTAAAACCCCAACAAAAATGTCTGAACAGTTATAGTCAGCAAAAGTCTACTTCCCCATCGGGACTCCCTTTCGTTCCCCCATTGCCAGAACCGTCTGTTTCAAAGACACGAGAAACACACTCGTAAGTACACACATAAGTTCAACAATCAGATATTAAAGATTGAATATTGCCACAAAAATGTCAAATAGGTAACAAGCCAGTCTTCGGCTAAAACACTTCAACACTCACCCAAGTAGCCGGAACACTTAAAGCACTATATCATAAAAAGACTCCCCGGTGAGCACCACGGCATCTTGCCTTTCTTCCAAAGATGCCTCTATCAAAATCCCCCCATAGACTTGGGTATCCAACATTTTCAATAGAAGAGGCGCACACGCACATACAAACGCACACTTCGTTAGCGCCTCACAATACTAGCTGCATCCAGTTTCAAAAAGGCACTTTGAGAAGAGTTCATGACCTGAGTATATTGACTTGTCTAACTAAGCAGTTTTATCTCACGCCATCCACAGAAACTATTGTCATAGCTTTCTCGGGTCGTTGCTCTGCTCTCGTTCACATTCCATAGGTCACAGCGAACATATTGGCAATATATTATTAATCAAAAACCCTAGGCCTTTCACGGCTCGGCCACTAACAACGCTAGCCCCGGCCTAGCAAAATTGAAATAGCTTATGTATTATAAAACACATTGGCCAGCTTGAAATAAAATATAAGTAATAACTGCACGTCTCTGGCATTATAAAATAAAGTCTGTTACGCTTTTATCTCCAAATAACACAAGAATTTTCTCTCTTCGGATTCTTGAATATCCCTCTTTTTCTGCAACTTGCTGCTCCTGTAGCAGACTGTAGGAAGACGGAATGCCTCCCTCATTGTAGAAGACTTCTAACGACTTCTGCAGATCCCCAAAAGACACGCTGTAGAATTCTCGCAATCACCATCGTGGAAACTCTTGTAATCACCATGGACAAAACGACAGCAACCTCTCTGCATGGCTGGTGGGCTTCTTGCTAGCGTTGGGAAACGACTTTTTGGTGTGTTAGTATGTCAGTCAAGTCATTGGTCAATCGAAAAAGAATTAACCCAGACATACTACTTCTATCAAAGAATGATCTCAAAAAGTCAGGAATACTAACTGAACGTTTCCCAATTAACTCCCTTTAATATGACCACTAAATCATAAGTCATTATCATAACTCTCAAAGAAAAAAAAACATCAAGTTCTCCAACACAATTCTCCAAATTCACACATCAGCACACACACAACTCAGAAATCACAGCAACTCCATGGACTTCTGCACTCATATTTCAGACTCGAATGTTCTCATAAGAAAAAAAAAAAAAAAAAAAAATCATAATGAGCCCAAGGAAAAAAAAAAGAATCACGTAACACACCCAGACCCAAAAATGTTCTCTCAAGCTCTGATATTTGAACAACCCACAAATTCAGTAAAAATCTCCAATGTTTAACAGCAAAAACCCCTTCACTGCTCGTACAATTAATTACAATTAGACTTAATGTCAAACTCCCATTTATGTAAATAACAAACCCCGAAAAATTTCATCTCCCGTCCAAAAAGAAATGCTATTTAAACTCAATCCCCCAATTATGACTCTCGTAGGAAAAGGAAGAAAAATAATAAAGATAACCACAAGTAGATTTCCCCAATCACAAAATGCATAATACATGTATAATATGCATAACTCCCCACGTTTTTTCCCAAGAAATGCTCCATGTAAAGTTACGGAATTTCTCGACATCGCAACTTTATCGACCAACAAGGCCAGAAAGCAAACTCTCACACATGCGCTTTCGTGAAATGCTATTGTCAACATTTCCAGATATTGCTAAAATTCTGATCAATCATCACCAGAGGAAAAGTCAGCACACGGCTCATCACATCGCATGTCAGCAGAAAATCCGCCTGCGGACGTATGCTCAAACAGCAGCACAAAAAATGTCCAGTCAGACACACAAGTTTGGAAACTCATGATTCTACAGAAAAATGTCTAACTGACACATTTCACAAAATTAACTCCAGGATATGACTAATGTTTTCAAAAATTTGTCTCGAAGACTTATTCTCTTACCATGACTTTACCCAATTATATGCCTCCAGAATAATACACTTGTGAACATAAAAAATGCACACATCTCCATAGGACTCGTAATGCAATAATGCCACTCGCATCCAAATAGTCACGAAACCAAAGAGAAAGAACCACAGAAATCTTCTCTTGGCTCGAAAAGACAAACTCCACAACCACAAAAAAAGGTCACCCGCCAAAGATTAATTCCATCTCCATATATAAATATGTGACACCACATTAATAATAACACCACTCCGGATATAAAGATATTTCCTCCATTTGGTTAAAAACCAGACCCACATATTCCCTCTTATTTCTACGATAGCCATATGTTAATAAAAAAAAACCACCACTCCAGGAATAATCATCTCTATTTCGGCAAATTAAAAAAAATACTTACCTCCATTTAATTAATAACCACACCACCATATTAATAATAATACCACCCCAGTGATGAAAGTATTACCTCCATTTCCCCAATACTCCATGTGGAATAAAACAAGGCTCCAAAAAATATATCTCCAAAAAGGAATATCAAAAAAATGAAATCCTATCTCCAAAAAAATGTGCACTCAAGGCATCTACCCCACACACTCACAAATATTGGCCCATAATCTCCTCAAAAAAATGTGTCTCCCTTTGCAACAAAGATGGCTGCAAAATAATTGAACTAAACATAGCTCATATCACCATTGGCAAATATCAAAAATGGCCAAAAATATATCTCCAATATATTATATCTCAAATTATAACTCCAAAATAATATATACCTCCAATTATAACTCCAAATAATATATCTCAATTCTCCAGGGAATAACTCAAAGTTATAGTCAAAAACTATAAAACTCTCTCCATTTAGCATAACTGCTAAAAAAGGGCAAAAACTCGGCAAATAAAAACTGTCTAGAAAATTCTAGAAAAAATCACCAATGTGCCATAACTCCTTATAACAGAACTCCAAATTCACAGTGTCTTAGCCAAGACTTCTCCATATGCACTACAACATAGGCCACTAGAAAACTTAACCAAGTTTCCTATCTCTCACAAAGCTGTCACAAATACAACAAATGTATTGTGCAAGAAAACTCACAAATTCTGGAACATATATATCCAGAGAAAAAAATGTAGCGCCATTACGTATGCATTCAAAACATGCAAAAAATTCTCCCGTAAATCTCTCTACAGCATCAAATAGCTGAAAAAACGAACACGTTCCCGAATAATGACTCTAAGTCACGAACTGAGATATTAAAAAATATTCACACCAACTGGAGGGAAAAAAACTAATTCAAATTCACCCACGATGAAAAAAACTTGTGTCTGCGATGGCTAACTTCCAAAAAAGGAGAAAAGAAAAAATCAACGGCATTATTAACTATCTCCCGTAACTCACTAGATGTCAAGCAATGATCTGCTGAACTCATAGAAAAAAGGAAAACAAAAAATAATGTGTTGTTAGTTCCACCCAAATTCAAAAAGGATCTCACCACCCTTGATAGCATTACAACACCCACGTATTAGTATTAAAAAAAAAATCAGTATCAGAAATATCATTATCAGCAAAATCACCAAAAGTTGCTATCATCAAAATCATTACTATCAGTATAAAAAAAAAATCACCAATGTTAATGCTTGTCCATTCTCCAAAAGTTAAGTACAAAATTCACCAAAGGTTCAGCAAGATTCAACACAATTCACCAAGATTCAGCCAGATTCATCAAGATTCAGCAAAACTCATCCCCCATGAATGACTGAAATATTCTCCAAAGTTACAAAAACTCAACAAATAACTAAGACAAGACTTCTCCCATAATGATAATTATACTTAAGCAACCCTCCAGTGACACATCTCAAGTATAATAATTATTAATAATAATAATAATTCTACATAATAACAATTGTCTTGCAAAGATCCCAAGTAAGGGTAAATTCAAATAGCATACACCAGTAATGTTGAACCTTATGACACACAATTTCTCCAGATGCAACACCATTCACGGCATCAGGCATCACCATTCGGCACCATTTTCAAAGTAATCTCTCCAACACAACAAAAAAAATAATAACAATAATCTGTGTCTCCCCTTTTGTGTCTTCCAAGGCATAAGGAAAACATACAGCACATCCCGTGCATGTTAACTACCATTTTCTCTTCATTCAAGAGAAAAAATCTCTTTTTATTTCCTTTTCTCATCATCCAAGAGGAAAAAAAATCTCTTTTCTAAAAGAAAGACTCTACGGGCGATTCACTTCATCAACTAATCAATCAGCTGATGTCTTAGTATTCATTGTCAAGGCCAGACTTGTCTTCCAACAGCCCGACAAAGAAAAAAAAAGAAAGGAGTTCACCCACACTGAGAAAAAAGAATAAAAATAAGTTTCTCCCCCTGTTAGAACAACCCCTCAGTCAAGCGGCAGAACACTCCCCTGAGGCAGACCAGTAGTCCCCATCTCCCCTTAAACAGTGTCTGAGGACCCCCCTGAAGTACATACCAGTACCCTCCCATGCAACTATTACTCGAGGCAGGCCATACTCCCCTTGCAATGCGCCTCTCTGCTGAGCCCGTAAAATTGTGTGGCCGCTCTGTCTCTAAGCTAGATATGCTATCTAAGCACAGTTCGCATGCATAAACACGTCTTTATACACCCTCATGTTTTAAACAAAGACGAATACGTCTATTATAAACACGCGCCAATAAAGAAAACACATCACTGCTACTATGGCAAAGAAAAGAAAATTTTTTTTTTACCTCTTGAACCAGTCCCATAACCCTGAAATATTTAAAAAAAAAACCCTCCCCTCAAAAGACAATGTTTTTTTAACATTCACCACTCCATAATGGGAACAAAAAGAACTCGGAATTCGCGTAATGCACGGCAGTGACACATGCACGACTGTCTCGGGAATCACACTTCACAAACATCTCAGTAGTAACTGCCCGTTTCCAGGCCCCGCTCCTTGAAGCGTCTCGCTCTGGGCAAAATGCTGACCCTATAAAAATCCTTCCCACTCCCTTTAGCACAGTTAATAGATAGATATTTCTCATTTTTTCTCACTAAGTAACTGAAAACCAAAAATTTAACAATTTTCCACAATCCTACAAAGGCTTTGTCGTTCGAAAACTATCGCTAAATCATAACCCCTTTATTTTCTAACTGGTCACCTATCTCTTCATTTGCATTCCCAGGCATAAAAAAAAAAACTTTTATACCCCTTTTTCGCCGCTGCCACCAAAACCTGTAATGAGGACATTTCCCCATTATTTATTTGGTAAACGTGTAACTCGAGCGTCAAGGCAAACCACAAACAAACTTCTCTTTCTCTCTCTCTCTCCACCTCTCTCTAGCACTGACACCTCTCTCTCTCTCTCTCTCTCTCTCTCTCTCTCTCTCTCTCTCTCTCTCTCTACTTCTTTCCCTCCACTCTAACAGGTAGTCAAAATGAGAGAGTTGCATTATAAAAGATACATTTATTAACAATGAATAAATAATGAATCAATTCAATTAAAACCCCAACAAAAATGTCTGAACAGTTATAGTCACCAAAAGTCTACTTCCCCATCGGGACTCCCTTTTGGTTCCCCCATTGCCAGAACCGTCTGTTTCAAAGACACGAGAAACACACTCGTAAGTACACACACAAGTTCAACAATCAGATATTAAAGATTGAATATTACCACAAAAATGTCAAATAGGTAACAAGCCAGTCTTCGGCTAAAACACTTCAACACTCACCCAAGCAGCCGGAACACTTAAAGCACTACATAAAAAGACTCCCCGGTGAGCACCACGGCATCTTGCCTTTCTTCCAAAGACGCCTCTATCAAAATCCCCCCATAGACTTGGGTATCCAACATTTTCAATAGAAGAGGCGCACACGCACATACAAATGCACACTTCGTTAGCGCCTCACAATACTAGCTGCATCCAGTTTCACAAAGGCACTTTGAGAAGAGTTCATGACCTGAGTACATTGACTTGTCTAACTAAGCAGTTTTATCTCACGCCATCCACAGAAACTATTCATCAGCTTTCTCAGGGTCATTGCTTCTGCTCTGTTCTTCACATTCCATAGGTCACAGTGAACATATTGGCAATATATTAATAATCAAAAACCCTAGGCCTTTCATATATATATATATATATATATATATATATATATATATATATATATATATATATATATATGTATATATATACATATTTATATATGTGTGCGTGCATGTGTGCAGGGAATTCAATAAGACGTCAAGAACTCCCCCATTAACTGCTTTCCTTTCCTCTAAAAGGAGCAAAGGGCCAACTTTCTAGAAACATGGCGAGATTATTTCCGCCCCATATGTCACAGCCTCCGTCCCAGAAGAGTTTCCTGAGACCGTATTTTTTCCAGCTTTTTTTTTCGGTGGGTAAAAGTTTTTTCCCAATTATATTCCTGCACTTTTGGGGGGTGTGGTGGAGGGCGGCTACGTCATTGCCTGTGGATGGTTGGTACTTGGTACTTTTAATCATTTTTTTTCAATCTCTCCTGAAATAATTTCTGTAAATATTTCGAATATTCATACGTTAACAAAAATCGGAAAATTTATAAGTTTCTATTTTAATTTTTTATTAATTTTACCTTAAACGCAAACTTTCTTTTTCTTAACTTTATACCGAGTGTCAGCACATCCCCCATTGCTGTTTACACAGGGAGTGTAGCAATACTCTGCTCTGTTTAGTTTCTCTTAAGGGTATTTAATGTAAGTCATTTTTTCAGACGGGAATCATCCCCTCACCCCTTTCCTCCTTTTGAGGGTGGGGGGAGTTAGGGGGAGTGTTTGAGGCGAGAGGATTGTTGGGGGGATGGAGGGAGTAATGTATCATTTGAACGATTAAATTATTAGTGAATACCAAAGACGTGTGATAGCAGTACAAAAGAGAGAGAGAGAGAGAGAGAGAGAGAGAGAGAGAGAGATAGACAGATAGCGAGAGAGAGAGAAAAGAGAGAGAGAGAGAGAGAGAGAGAGAGAGAGAGAGAGAGAGAGAGAGAGAGAGAGAGAGATTGATTACTCCAACATTTTCCTTTGATTTCAACAAATGCGCATCGTAGCACGAAACACATCTTTTTGTAAAATATCATCCTGAATTGAAATATTTTAGTTGTTATTCATTATTTAGGGCTAAAAACAACAATAACACTAGTATTCAATTTCGAAAAGAAAGGTTAAGAGTAGAAAATATATGTAACATTTTTTATTTATCTTATTCCTTAACAATGTATGAATACATCCCTGTTACTAAAGAATCACTGGTCACTCATGCATATTTTGCGATTTTATTAAAAAAGAAAAGCATCAGCTGACAATATAGGAAAGATAAAACTCTGCTCTGTTAACAAGTTATAGAATATCAAATGACAACGTTCTAGGAATCCAGGTCACCTTCCAAAAATTTCCTTTTAAGATTTTTAATATATTCTTTTTTTTACAAACTTTCATCTTCCTGTGAGGATTCCTGATCTGATAATGGGATCAGGGAGAGGACCCCTGAATTCCTCTTATCCCAAGAAGGCAGTGAAGGTATATTCTTTGCTCGTAAAAGCTTCTGGGAACAAGGTTTTCCAGTCGCCGAAGTTAAGAAGGTCCTGGAAGCGACTAAAAGACATTCTCGCCTCTTTAATGGCATTCCCTCTCTCTCTCTCTCTCTCTCTTCTCTCTCTCTCTCTCTCCCCTAGCTACAACCCCTTCTCGTTCCGTTTACTGTACCTCCTTTCATATTCTCTTTTTTCTATCTTACTTTCCCACCCTCTCCTCACAATTGACTCAGAGTACAACTGCTTTGAGGTTTTATCTCTCTCTCTCTCTCTCTCTCTCTCTCTCTCTCTCTCTCTCTATCTTTGTTCATTAGTATTTTTTTATTCAAACTTATATAAGAAGATGGATCAAATATCTTAGCTGATACTTAAATTTTGACTAATTTTCGATCGTTTGAATTTCATCTCTTTAATTTAATTTCGTGATTCAAAGACTCTTTGGTGAGGAAAGAAAAATTATTTTAAAATGATTGAATTTTTGACATAAATATTTCAATGTAACTGAAAACTAATGAAATGTAGATTTAAAGGGAGATGTGATGTTTTCTCAGTTATATGAAAGGCTTTTAACCATTTGACTGAAATTACCTCTAAATTTAATGTAAAGTTTTTTATTACATATATGAAAGGATTTTAA
>NC_061090.1:55232428-55237428 GCF_015104395.2 Macrobrachium nipponense | reverse complement strand
ATATGCAGAGGAATTTGATATAATCTACAACGAAACAAGACCCAATGCATGTCGCTGCTCCCGAGAATCGCTTAAGCATATTGCAGAACCACAAATTTTCCTCGGAAACCATCGGCTGGAATTTGTGCGCGAATTTCCGTATTTGGGTCACATTATTTACTGACGACCTAAAAGATTACGGCAGGACATTGAACACAGGCGTCGTTCAAACTATGTGCAACTGGCAACATGATTGCAAGGATGGTTTGCCTTCTGTCACCGAGACGTGAAAACTGCTGCTCTTCCGCTCGTACTGCTACAATATATATGTGTCCCTCTGGACGAACTTTTACCGAGAGCCATGAGATGATCACTGTTGTGCACAATGACATTCTGAGACGCCTACATAAACACTCCACGCTACCACTCAGTCCACACAAGATGTTTCTTAGAAAACCCCTCCGGACATTTAAAAATCATTGTAAAGGCGAACAATGTCCAGCCTGGTAAATCCGAGTGAGCTAACAGCGGCAACTCGCTCATAAACAAATCCATAATAAGGAGTGAACGCAAAGAAGATCTAAAGTGTGGGAAAGAGATGGGAAAATGAGGCCTTTGTCCCCTAAAGGACTTAATCTCTGTATTAGCAAGATGTCCATCTGCAGATTTTGTCATTATTATATTTGTTGCTGATATTTATTTTTTTCATTATTTCTGTGATTACTATCAAGTTTAAAGCCTTTTTTGTTTTTATACATTCAGTTTTATGTATTTAGCCCTCTGGACCTGACTAATGTACCCACCAATAAGGTCTCTAGTTGAAATTTAAGTTTATATAATCTGGTGCACTAACTGTAATAACTCTCAATGCATTTTTTTTTCTCACCAATATTACTTACTATTACAGTAATATTATGATTACTATCTTTTATGCTACCTTCAGCTATTTTGTGGATAAGTGCCTGATTACTCATTTTTCCTATCATGTTGGACTCATATATCTAGATTGTGTATGTTACTGTGTATTTTGTATATCCATTGTATATGGCCCTGAACTGAAATAAAGGATATTATTATTATAATTATTAGTATATATTATTATATATATATATATAATAAATAGATGTATATATATATATATATTATATATGTATATATATAATATATATATAATATATATATATATATATATTATATATATATAAATATATATTATTATATATATATATATATATATATATATATATATATGTGTGTGTGTGTGTGTGTGTGTGTGTGTGTGTGTGTGTGTGTGGTGTGTGTGTGTGTTTGTGTGTGCAGATAGATAGATAGATTTGCAATCTTCCCTTAAATATTAGTGCCCTTTGACGCTGATAGATATTTGCATATCTATCTAACAGTAGGTGAAGTTTAATTCTATTTTTCTTCTCGTCTGGTAAATAGAACTTTTATCTTCTGACTCTTTATAATATAACTGACAACAGACGTGGCGAAGTACAAAGAACCTAAATACACAAGAAAACAATTAAAAAATCATAATTAAAATATGGAAAATATTCGCAGTTTCCATAAAAACGCTTAATTTGCAATTGAGATGAATCTTAATATCATCACGTTTCATTCGATTCGGTTGCCGTAAAACCAGACTTCACGAATTAGTGAATTACATATTTTTCGTGATTTCCTCCGTAACAGGAAAGTGTAATCAGCCATGAATTTTTTTAATGGTAAAACAACTTTTCGTAATCTTGTTTTGAAATTTAGAGTGTCAGTTAAAACCAAAAAAAAATAATAATTTTATAAATTGTGGGGCGAGAGGCCCTAGGTTAATTAGCCTTTACAATATGATAAGTAGTAATATAATTATCTCTTCATTTATGAGTCAATTTGGTTAATAAAGTGATGTCCATTTTGTGCATCGCTGTTTGTATTAACAAAGTTATATGATTTCATTACTTAAATGATTAATGTAATTTTCTAGATCTTCTCTGAACCATAGTTGAAAATATTGTCAATATAAAACAATTACAGGAAGTTTATGTAGATGGAAACTACACACGAAATCAACCCATAAGATGTCTTTTAAAAACTTCGAAAAATGAGTAGTATATCATCGTAAATTCCGTATATATATATATAAAAGTAAGAAAGTGAAAATCAATCACAATTCTTTATATCTGGAAAGGGTGAGATCTATTAACAGATGTGTGGGTGTGGAATATTTGAAATGAAAACTGAGAATCAGTGTAAGAAAATGGGCAATAAGACATATGATTCTTGCCTAAGAAAACTAAATGGTTAAAAGGGGGTTCACTCTTTGAGATAAGAAAGAAATTTGGATAAACATAATAAGGATTTAAATTATCACAGATTAACGAGATTGAAAAGATAAAAATAAGGAGAATTTTGATTTAAGAACGCTACAGCCATGTATAAAAAGCTGGAGGATAAGACAGCAATTCCAAAAAAAAAAAAAAAAAAAAAAAAAAAAAAAAAAAAAAAAAAAAAAAAAATTTATCAACGTCAACCACAGAGTAACGAGATTGAAAAGCTAAATATTTGGAGAATTTAGGACCAAAAACGCTACAGTACTGTATAAAAAAAGGTGGAGGATAAGACAGCATGTCTCCCAACCCCCGCCACTCCAAAAAATATTATTATCAAAAGACTTTTCCCGATCCCCTGAGGATTAGCTAATGGGTTCGAGGACCGACTCTCTGCAAGATTCAAGGGTTCAGCGGAGATCAGATTAATTCCTTGACATGCGGTGTTCTGCCTTCGATTGAGGGAATTAGGGTTAATTTCTGTAGATGCCCTTGACCGAATTAGCTTCCTTAGTATAGGAGATATATAGAAGGTATATATATTCTCAGATATGTTTTTTTTTAATTAGTCTGCAATTACTTGTACTCAGACTTCTGAGTTTCCTATGAAGGAGAACTATTCAGAATGCTTTGTCTGTCCGTCCGCACTTTTTCCGTCCGGCCTCAGATCTTAGAAACTACCGAGTCTAGAGGGCTGGAAATTGGTACATTGATCATCCACCCTCCAATAATCAAACACACCAATTTGCAGCCTCGATAACTGTTATTTTACTTAAGGTTAAAGTTATAATCCTCGGTCTGGCGACGATATAGGTCAGGCCACCACCAGGCAGTGGTTAGAGTTTCATGGGCAGCGGCTCATACAGCATTTTACCGAGACCACCGATAGGTAGATCTATTTTCGGTGGCCTTGATTATACACGGTACAGAAAACTTTATTGCGCCGAAGAAATTTCAGCGTCTTCTTTACATGTCCTTTGATTTTAGTTTGTTATTATTATTTTGTTCAGAACTTTATCTTGCGTCTTCATGGATTAGGACAGACATTTAATTTTTGAAATAATAGTTTTTATTTATTTTTTTTTTATTTTTTTTTTTTTTGTGAAAACTACAATGTGATGGAACACGTTAAGACCCAATGCTTTATTAAAGCTCGAGCGCTGAGGATGATAAATTTCGTTTACTATATTCTGATAAATTCTAAATGTTTTTTCAAATAACATATGTTTAGAAGAATATTTGTCCACTGACATACTCCTAACGAAATTAGATACCCTGAAGTAATTTATTAATATATCTTAAAAATTTTTTATATTTTTTCATACAACATATCATGTTTAGGAAAATATTTAACCGCTGACATACTCTAAACGAAATATATGTATATATATACAATATATATATACATATATATATGTATATATATATATATATATATGTATATATATATATTTTTGAAAACTATCACTGAATTAATTACATTATACCTCTTTTAAATATTTGTTTCCAGTGTCATAAAACGACGCAATCTTTCTCATTAGATGTACTTCAGAAAATGCTCGCTACATCACATCCCATTTTATTTGCATCGCTTCATTCCCGGAATCCGTTGACTCCATAACACAAAATGAAAGGCTTTTTTTTATGAAGTACGATCCACTCACTCAAAAATAATCATTATGACGACATTTGATTAAAATCACTACCGGATATTGCCAGCCATTTTGGAGTATTTCTCCATTAGATAAATTATAAGCCACTTTCATTCTAATCTGTTCAGCTGTTGTGAATCTTCGTCAGTTTTCTCTGAACTTCGACGTATTGCGTGGACGTCAGTGGAAGATATTGAGGATTAATGAATCCACATTTAATTAGGAATATTATGAGAACGATTCATTTCCTTGTAGAGCTGGAGAACTTTATAATCAATAATAATTAATATTACAATATTACGCTATAATATATATATATATATATATATATATATATATATATATATATATATGTATATATATATTATATATATATATATATATATATATATATATATGTGTGTGAATATAAGGAGCGCATATAAACGCCAAATTATAGAGAGAAAAATACTATATTTCAGAGACTGCTGTCTCCCTCTTCATGTAGATGAATGAGAGTTACAGAAAAGATGGTATTTATACTAAATGCTTTAACTGACTTAATGAGAAAAACTCCTGTTCCCCGTAGATTTATAAAAGCCATCTGCTCGCTAAAAAGGTTAGATGTTTTAATAAGTAGATTAATTGGCCAAGACAAAAAGAGCATTCAACTATTAGAGAAATTTAAAGTAATTAATCCTAGACTACCCTACTTTTATGGCCTTCCCAAAACTCACAGAGACAATCTTCCATTCAGACCCATCGTTTCATGTGCCGGAGCTTTCAATAAGAAAATTTCTAAATGGTTAGCTGGCCTCCTTTCCCCTTTATTGGGCACTTTTTCCCCTAGTCACATTAAACATTAGGAAGATTTTTGTCACAAATTCAGAGACGCACATACACCACTTCACAACATAAAGCTTTTAAGCCTTCACGTAGATTCCCTATTCACAAAAGGACCAGTACAGGACGTTCTTCAGTTTTTAAGGGAAAAATTATCCCCTTATTCAGATCATTTCCCAATGGCTCTTGACAAAATGATAAAGTTAGTTGAATTATGTGTATC
>NC_061090.1:55225370-55226928 GCF_015104395.2 Macrobrachium nipponense | reverse complement strand
CTGAATCTTGGCGAATTGTGTTGAATCTTGTTGAACTTTTGCTGAGTTTTGTGCTGAATTCCTTGGAGAATGGATAAGCATTAACCATTGGTGATGTTTTTTTTGTACTGATACCAGTGATTTTGATGGTAGCAAATTTTGGATGCTGATGATTTTTCTGATAATGATATTTCTGATACTGATTTTTTATATACTAATCGTGGGTGCCGTAATTGCTATCAAGGGAGGTGAGATTTTTTTTTAAATTTGGGGAGGACTAACTAACAACACATTATTTTTGTTTTTTTCCTTTTTTTATGAGTTCAGCAGATAATTGCTTGACATCTAGTGAATCACGGGAGATAGTTGATAACGCCGTTTGGTTTTTCTTTTCTCCTTTCTTGGAAGTTAGCCATAGCTGACACAAGTTTTTCTTATCATGGGTGAATTTGAATTTGTTTTTTTCTCTCCGGTTGGTGTGAATATTTTTTAATATCTCAGTTCGTGACTTAGAGTCATTGTTCGGGAACGTGTTTGAGTTTCAGCTATTTGATGCTGCAGAGAAATTTACGGGAGAATTTTTTGCATGTTTGGAATGCATAAGTAGTGGCACTACATTTTTTCTCTGGATATTTGTGTTCCAGAAATTGTGAGTTTTCTTGCACAATACATTTATTGTATTTGTGACAACTTTGTGAGAGATAGGAAACTTGGCTAAGTTTTCTAATGACCTATGTCGTAGTGCTTATGGAGAAGTCTTGGCTAAGACACTTTGAATTTGGAGTTCTATTATAAGGAGTTGTGGCACATTGGTGATTTTTTTCATAGAATTTTCTAGACAGTTTTATTTGCCGAGTTTTTGGCCTTTTTAGCAGTTATGCTAAATGGAGAGAGTTTTATAGTTTTTGACTATAACATTGAGTTATTCTCTGGAGAGCTGAGATATATCTTTGGAGTATAATTGGAGTATATATTATTTTGGGAGTTATAAGTTGAGATGTAATATATTGGAGATATATTTTGGCCATTTTTTGATATTTGCCAATGGTGATATGAGTTATGTTTAGTTCAATTATTTTGCAGCCATCTTTGTTGCAAATGGAGACACATTTTTGAGGAGATTATGGGGCAATATTTGTGAGTGTGTGAGCTAGATGCTTTGAGTGCACATTTTTTTTTTGAGATAGGATTCATTTTTTTTTTATATTCCTTTTCCTTTTGGGAGATATATTTTTTTGTTTTTTTGGAGCCTTGTTTTAATCCACATGGAGTATTGGGGATATAGAGGTAAATATTTTTGTATTTGCCGAAATAGAGTGATTATTCTTTATTCCTTGGATGTGTGGTTTTTTTATTAACATGTGGCTATTGGAGAAATAAGATGTGAATAATATGGTGTTGGTTATTAACCAAATGGAGGAAATATTTTTTTTCTTCACCGGAGTGGTGTTATTATTAATATGATGTCACATATTTTATATATGGAGATGGAATTAATCTTGGGCGGGTGACCCTTTTTTTTTTTTTTTTGTGGTTATGGGAGTTTTTTGTCTTTTCGAGCCAAGAAGAAGATTTCTGT
>NC_061090.1:55210370-55220370 GCF_015104395.2 Macrobrachium nipponense | reverse complement strand
AGCATTTGGCCCAGCAGTCTGCTACTAGTTGCGGCATCAGTATGACTTTTTGTGGTAATGTCGAGTGCATCCCGAGATAATTGTGCATGTATCACTGCCGTGTCGTGTGCGAATTCCGAGTTTTTTTCTTTTTGTTACCATTATGAGTGGAGAGTGGTTAAAAAACTATGGTTTTGAGGGGGAGGGTTTTTTAAAAATATTTCAGGTTATGGGGTTGGTTCAAGAGGTCGAAAAATTTTTTTTTCTTTCCCCATAGTAGCAAAGTGATGTGTTTTTCTTTATTGGCGCGTGTTTATAATAGACGTTATTCGTCTTTGTTTAAAACATAAGGGTGTATAGAGGATGTGTTTATGCATGTGAACGTGTTCTGAGATAGCATATTTAGCTTGGCAAAACTGAGCGCGGCCACTGAATTTCACCGGGCTCAGCACATTTCTGCTAACCATGCAGAGAGGCGCATTGCGAGGGGACTACTGCATGCCTCGAGAGATAGTGCAGGGGAGGGCACTAGTGTATACCTTGGGGAGGGGGTCCTCAGACACTGTTTTAAGGGAGATGGGTTACTAGTGTATGCCTCGGGGGTGGAGTGTTCGCCGCTGACTGAGGATGTTTTCAATGCTCATTGGGGGGAGAAACTTTTTTTTTCTCAGTGTGGGTGAACCCCTCTTCTTTTTTTTGTTCTTTGTCGGGCCTGTTGGAAAAGACAAGTTTTTTGCCTGACAGTGAATACTAAGACATCAGCTGATGATTAGTTTGATGAAGTGAAAACGCCCGTAGAGTCTTTTTTTTTAGAAAAAGAGATTTTTTTTTTCCTCTTGATGAAGAGAAAAGAAAATAAAAGAGAATGAAATATATTGTATGGGTGTATTGTTTTTCCTTGCGCTTTTTCGAAGACAAATATATTGGGAGACCAGATTATTATATTTTTTTGTTTATTGTGTTGGAGGGATTACTTTGAAAAATGGTGCCGAGTGGTGATGTATGGTAATGCCCCGGTGCCGTGGAATGGTGTTGCATCTGGAGAAAATTGTGTGTCATAAGGTTTCAGCATTATTGTGTATGCTATTTGAATTTCACCTTACTTGAGATCTTTGCAAGAGAAATTGTTGCTATGGAGAGTTATTCTTATTAGTATAATTATTCTATACTTGAGATGTTTTACGGGAGGGTTGCTAAGTACAATTATCATTACGGGAGACTTGTTTACGAGAGGATTTGAGATATTTCGTGGGAGATTATTTTATAATTATTACAGATAATTATTCATGGAGAATTATTACAATGAATTAATGGGAGAAGTCTTGTCTTAATTATTTGTGAGTTTTTGTAAACTTTAGAGAATATTTCAGTCATTCATGAGGGAATGGACTTTTTGCTGAATCTTAATGAATCTGACTGAATCTTGGTGAATTGTGTTGAATCTTGCTGAAGTTTTTGCTGAATTCCTTGGAGAAAATGGACAAGCATTAACATTGGTGATATTTTTTTTTATACTGATACTAGTGTTTTGATGATAGCAAAAATTTTGGTGCTTTTGATGATAATGATATTTCTGATACTGATTTTTTTTATATACTAATACGTGGGTGCTGTAATGGGCTATCAACGGTGGTGAGATTTTTTTTGAATTTGAGAGGAACTAACACATTATTTTTTTTTCTTTTCTTTTCTTTTTTTATGAGTTCAGCAGATAATTGCTTGCCATCTAGTGAGTCACGGGAGATAGTTAACAATGCCGTAGATTTTTTCTTTTCTCCTTTTTTGGAAGTTAGCCATCGCTGACACAAGTTTTTTTTTACCAAGGGGGAATTTTGAGGTTATTTTTCTCTCCAGGTTTGGTGTGAATATTTTTTAATGTCTCAGTTCGTGACTTAGAGTTCATTGTTCGAGAACGTGTTTGTGTTTCAGCTATTTTATGCTGCAGAAAAAATTTACGGGAGAATTCTTGCATAGTTTTTGAATGCATACGTAATGGCACTACATTTTTTTTGGGATAGTTTGTGTTCCAGAAATTGTGAGTTTCTTGCACAATACCTTTGTTGTATTTGTGAGAACTTTGTGAGAGATAGGAAACTTGGTTAAGTTTTCTAGTGGCCTATGCTGTAGTGCATATGGAGAAGTCTTGGCTAAGACACTTTGAATTGTGGAGTTTTTAATTATAATGAGTTGTGGACATTGGTGATTTTTTTCTAGAATTTCTAGACAGATTTTATTTGCCGAGTTTTTTTGCCTTTTTCAGCAGTTTATGCTAAACGGAGAGTTTTATAGTTTTTGACTATAACATTAAGTTATTCTCTGGAGAATTGAGATATATTATTTTGGAGTTATAATTTGAGATATAATATATTGGAGATATATTTTTGGCCATTTTTGTATTGCCAATAGTGTATGAGCTATGTTTAGTTCAATTATTTTGCAGCCATCTTTGTTGCAAATGGAGACACATTTTTGAGGAGATTATGGGTAGTATTTGTGAGTGTGTGAGCTAGTTGCCTGAGTGCACATTTTTTTGGAGATAGGATTTCATTTTTTGATTATCCTTTTTGGTGATATATTTTTTTTGGAGCCTTGTTTTATTCCACATGGAGTTATTGGGGAAATAGAGGTAAATATTTTGTATTTGCCGAAATAGAAGGTGATTATTCTTTTATTTCCTGGAGTGGTGATTTTTTATTAACATGTGGCTATTGGAGAATAAGAATTAATAATATGGGGTTGGTTTACTAACCAAATGGAGGAAATATTTTTATAACCAGAGTGGTGTTATTATTAATACGGTGTCACATATTTATGTATGGAGATGGAAACTAATCTTGGGGCGGGTGACCCCTTTTTTGTGGTTATGGAGTTTTCTCGAGCCAAGAGAAGATTTCTGTGGTTCTTTCTCTTTGGTTTCGTGACTATTTGGAGGCGAGTGGCATTACTGCATTACGAGTCCTATGGAGATGTGCATTTTTTATGTTTTCACAAGTGTGTTTATTTTGGAGGCATTTAATTGGGCTGTGTCATTGTGAGAGAATACGTCTTTGAGACAAATTTTTGAAAACATTAGTCCTATCCCTGGAGTTAATTTTTGTGAAATGTGTCTGTTAGACCTTTTTTTTTATAGAATCATGAGTTTTCCAAATTGTGTGTCTGACTGGACATTTTTTTTTTGTGCCGCAGTTTGAGCATACCGTTCTGTAGGCGGATTTTCTGCTGACAAGCGATGTGATGAGCCATGTGTTGTTCCTTTTCCCCCCTCTGGCGGTGATGATTGATCAGAGCTTTTGCAATGTCTGGAAAAAAAAAAAAAAAAAAAAATGTTTTTGACAATAGCATTTACAAAAGCGCATGTGTAAGAGTTTGCTTTTCTGGACATGTCCAGTTGATAGAGTTGCGATGTCGAGAAATTCCGTAAGTTTTACATGGGACATTTTCTTGGGAAAATGTGGAGAGTTATTGCATATTGATACATGTATATGTATTTTGTGATTGGGGAAATCTACGTGATTTATCTTTTTTTATTTTTTATTTTTCTTCCTTTTCCTACGAGAGATGTAATTGGGGGGATTGAGCTAAATAGCATTTCTTTTTGGATTGGGAGATGTAATTTTTTCGGGGTTGTTATTTTACGTAAAAGGGAGTTTGACATTAAGTCTCATTGTTGATTAATTGTATGAGCAGTAAAGGGGTTTTTGCTGTTAAACATGGAGATTTTTGCTGATTTTGTGGGTTGTTCAGATATCAGAGTTGGGAGAACAATTTTTTTTGGGGTCTGGGCTTTGTACGTGATTTTTTTTTTTTTTTTTTTTTTCCTGGGCTCATTACGATTTTTTTCTTTTTTTTTTTTGTGAGAACATTCGAGTTTGAAATAAGAGTGGCAGAAGTCCGTGGAGTTGCTGTGATTTCTGAGTGTGTGTGTGTGCTGATGTGTGAGTTTGGAGAATTGAGTTGGAGAACTTTGATGTTTCTTTTCTTTGAGATTTGCATAATGACTTATGATTTAGTAGTCATATAAAGGAAGTCAATTGGGAGACGTTCAGTTTAGTATTTCTGACTTTTGAGATCATTGTTTGATAGAAGTAGTATGTCTGGGTTAATTTTCTTTGATTGACCAATGACTTGACTGACATACTAACACACCAAAAAAGTCGTTTCCCAACGCTAGCAAGACGTCCACCAGCCGTGCAGAGAGGTTGCTTTCATTTTGTCCGTGGTGATACAAGAGTTTGCCACGATGGTGATTACGAGAGTTCTACAGCGTGTCTTTTGGGGATCTGCAGAGTCTGAGAAGTCTTCAACAATGAGGGAGGCATTCCGTCTTCCTACAGTTAGCTAAGTCTGTGCAGCAAGTTGCAGACATAAGAGGGATATTCAAGAATCCGAAGAGAGAAAATTCTAGTGTTATTTGGAGATAAAAGCGTAACAAGACTTTATTTCATAATGCCAGAGACGTGCAGTTATTACTTATATTTTATTTAAGCCGGCCAAAGTATATTATATAAGCTACTTTGTTGACCATTTTGCTAGGCGGGGGCTAGCATTAGTTAGGTGGCCGAGCAGTGAAAGGCCTAGGGTTTTTTATTAATAATATATTGCCAATATGTTCACTGTGACCTATGGAATGTCAAGAACAGTGGGAGAAGCAACGACCTGAGAAAAGCTGACGAATAGTTTCTATGGATGGGGGTGAGATGAAACTGCATAGTAAGACAGTCAATGTACGATTGTTTTATTAACTCTTCTCAAAGTGCCTTTGTGAAACTGGATGCAGCTAGTATTGTGAGGCGCTAACGAAATGTGCGTTCGTATGTGCGTGTGTGCTTTCTTCTATTGATAATGTTTGGATACCCAAGTCTATGGGGGATTTTGAGAGCGTCTTTGGAAGAAAGGCAAGATGCCGTGGTGCTCACCGGGAGTTTTTTATGATATAGTGCTTTAAGTGTTCCGGCTGCTTGGGTGAGTGTTGAAGTGCTTTAGCCGAAGACTGGCTTGTTATCTATTTGACATTTCTATAATGATGTCTAATCTTTGATCTCTGATTGTTAAACTTGTGTTGTGTACTTATGGGGATGTGTTCTGTGTCTTTGAAACAGACGGTTCTGGCAGAGGGGGACAGAGAGTCTTAGGGGGACAGAGAGTCCCATCCCAGATGGGACAGACATTTTGGTGTGACTACATTTACTGTTTAGACATTTTGATAGTGGGGTAACTTGAAGTAAGTTAGTCTGTAAGACTTGATTAAATTCATTATCTGTTCATTGTTAATAAATGTATTTGTTCTGATGCAACTTTCTCCTTTTCACTACCTGTTAGAGTGGAGAGAAAACAGGTGGAGAGAGAGAGAGAGAGAGAGAGCGAGAGAGATTGCTTGGAGAGAGAGAGAGAGAGGTCGCGAGCCGTTGATCGCTTGGAGAGAGAGAGAGAGAGAGAGAGAGAGAGAGAGAGAGAGAGCGGCTGTGTGTATTAGTTTGCCTTGACGCTCGAGTTACACGTTTACCAAATGAATAATGAGGAAATATCCATTCATTATATATATATATATATATATATATATATGTGTGTGTGTGTGTGTGTGTGTGTGTGTGTGTGTGTGTGTGTATATACATGCATATATATACTATATATATATATATATATATATTATATATATATATATATATAATATGTATAACTGAATCACGAAAGTTAGGAACGTGATAAATCCATAAATAAAGATATATGCTATATCTTTAATTATGTGTATATATATAATATATATATATATATATATATATATATATATATACGTATATATATAATATATATATATATATATATATATATATATATATATATATATATTATACCAGATGAATAACCGACCGACAGAAGCAGACACAGATTAAATAAAGAAGGTAAATTTACAAAACCGGAAAACCAAAACTGAAAAAAAAAAAAAAAAAAAAATAGCTTAGCTAAAATAAAAAAGACTCTCGAAGCTCGTAATTAAAACTCGTCGATTCCGCGTCGGGTGAATACGCCAATCACCGGAAGAAAAGTTCCTACGGATGAGTCTCTTTTTAATGGGTTCTGTAAGAATGATTTTAGGAAACTTTTAGATCTGGCGGTGCGGGACACCGTTTTTGTTTTTAATGGTTGTTCTTACTCGCAAATTGATGGTATGGGCTATGGGCTCTCCTCTTGGACCCATCTTTGCCGGTATCTTCATGTGCTCGCTGGAAGAGCAAATGCTTGATTCTTGTCCCCTTAGTTACCATCCACTTTTATAAACGGTACGTTGACGACACGTTTGCACTCTTTAGAAGTCGGTTTTGACGCCGAGAGGTTTTTAACTTCATCAACTCATTTCACCCTAACATCAAATTCACCATTGAACACGAAACCAACAATCAGTTGCCTTTTTTAGATATTTTAATTACACGCTCCTCTCATGGCTTCTCAACTTCCGTTTTTAGAAAAAGACATTCACTGGTCTTGGTACAAATTTTATAGTTTTTGTTCTCTTGATTTAAGATAAATGCCTTATTAACCATGCTTCACCGAGCCTTTGCTTTGTCTTCTAGTTGGCATCTTTTCACAATGAAGTCACGTTCTTGCAAAAATATTTTAACAGCAACTGCTTTCCCACCCAGTTGTTCTTTAAGCATGTCTCCAAATTTTTAAATAATATTTTTGTTCCACGTCATCCTACTCCTCACGTTCCTAAATTACCGTTCTATGCTAGCCTTCCTTTTATTTACAATACCACTTTATATAAGGAACTCCACGCTTTAATGTCTGGTCATCTCCCTGCCATGAAAAATCAAAAATTATACCTACAAACCCACTGAATATCGATAGCCTTTTCAACTTCAAGGACCGTTTGGATCCATTGATGACCTCATGTGTCATTTACAAGTTTACTTGTCCTCGATGTAATCGAGGAACCTATATTGGATCGAACACATAGGTTACTTTAAGGTCCGAATCGACAGTCATAGAGCTATCAGCTATAGAACTGGCACTAAGCTTTCGAATCCCGAATTTACCAACATAAGGGATCATACCGATAAATGTAGGTATTCGATCCAGTACAAGGACTTTCAGGTTTTGGGCAGAGCTTCCAATCACAAGGTTTTAACAATTAATGAATCTTTGTTTATTAAAAAAAAAACTGGTCCCCTCACTGAAACACCCATGCCACGTCTACACCTCTTTACCTCTCGTGAACTGCTACGTTTTTTGTTAGTCCTTCCTCTGTCTTCACACTCAACGGTTGGTCCTTATTTGTGTTTTAACTGTGATTGTTTTATTGTACTTTTACATTGTGTATTTTAATATTTTAGCTTAATTTTAGCTTAATTTTATTGTACTAATTAGATATTGTTACTTTTTAGCTTGAAAATGAGGCCTGCTGGTGGCTTCGAAACGTTGCAACTTAATAAATATGAGTTCCTTGACCTGTTGGTGTGCTTCCCCTACCTTCATTGTATATATATATATATATATATATATATATATATATATATATATATATATATATATATGTATATATATATATATATATATATATATATATCTATATATATAAATAAACAGAGGACACAAAGAAGTGGGAAGGGAATTCCAAAGTTAGTCAATATTAGTAACCGTGCAACCCGATGATTATCGATTCCCAAAGAGTAAATTTAGGAGGAGGCCTGACGGGTGCAGTGAGGCTCTCGATATTATTAATAATTAGTTATATAGCTTTTAAATCAGAGTCAGCCACACGATAAGAACTATCCAATAAGATGGAAGAATATAGCCTGAACCGGTAAGGTAGGCCAGAAGGCGAGTCTCAGAACTTTAAGACTAAAGGTTAGTTGCTGCCTTGATGCTGAATGGGGAAAGAGAGAGAGAGAGAGAGAGAGAGAGAGAGAGAGAGAGAGAGAGCTAAGCCCCTTTGCAGCTCCTCATCTCAGCCTGATCAACAATTTTATATTGTTTCTTCTCCTTGATTGTATTATTACATCTGGTTTTTTTTCTAGGTTCTCTCTCTCTCTCTCTCTCTCTCTCTCTCTCTTGGTGGCGCGCGCAAGTACGTGTTTCATATTAGTCAACGGGAGTTCCTGTTGGTCGAAAATGGACCAAGTTTTGTATTTCCTCGTTGAATATATGGTTAAAATCCTCTTTTATTCTGACAAACCATCGAGTGAGTAGTTTATTGGCTGTACCTTGAATTGAGTAGAGTTAGATACACAACGACCCCAACCCCCCCACACGTGTATATATGTGTATGTGTGTGTGCCTGTGTGTGAATTAATCAATCCTGCATAATCGATTCTGTCTTCGCCGTATAATGCTAAAATGGCCCCTTCATCTTAGCTGCATTGCCTACTACTTTTATTATCTAGCACCTAATTTACCCTTTTTTAAACTTCACCGTTGCAGATCCACGCAAATCCAGAGATGTTGGGTTGACACACGAGTCGTTCGTTACATCTTTTACCGCCTTACTGTCAAAGTCTCCACCATTTATTCAATCTTCTAATTTTCTGAAAAGAAATCTATTGTGCCGGCTATCGTCCGTCCGTCTGCACTTTTTTCTATCTGTAATATTTCTGACCGCACTTTAACTGTCCGCCGTCCGATCTTAATACCTACAGAGGCTAGAGGGTTGCAAATTGGTATATTGATCGTCCACACTCCAATCGTCAAACATACCGAATTGCAGCCCTCTAGCCTCAGTATTTAGAGGGGGGTGGGCGATTAAAGTTACCTATAATCGTGCGTCTGGATACGATATATGTGAGGCTACTACCGGGCCGTGGTTAAAGTTTCAGGGGCCACGGATCGTACAACATTATGCCGAGACCGCCGAAAGACAGATCTATACTCTGTGCCTTGATTATACGCTGTACAGAAAACTCGACTTTTTTTTCAATGACAATCCAATTAGCGCAATGTTTCGTAGCAACAATTCATTTGGTTGAAAGATAATGACTTAGTCCATAAAGTATACATATGGACGTTGCTAAAACGTTGCAAGAATACGTTCGTGTAAATGGTATGGGAAACAAGAAGCGTAAATAATTGTCCTTTAAATAATGTGATGAATTTAAACTTTGATAATCAGCGAATTCATCTATCTAATGAATTATATTAGGACATGAAATAAGTTGTTGCATATATCATGAACAAAAAACTAAGAACGAGAGAGGGCCTAGGAGAAGAGAGAGAGAGAGAGAGAGAGAGAGAGGCCATCGGATGCAGGGAAGCTGTATTGATTAAAACAATAATAGGGGACAAAGACGAGAGAGAAAGAGAGAGAGAGAGAGAGAGACAGACAGACAGACAGACAGAGACAGAGAAACGTATATCAAAGAGTCCGGAAGGTGTAAACCAAAAAACATCGAAAATTAGGTCAAGTGAGGATAAAGTAAAAAAGGAAGATATTAAGAGATTTAATGAAATAGCGAAAAACGATCCTTAGTTTGACTTTTCCTTCCCACACAGTGAATGGGTAATTGGATAAAGAAAGGAACTCAATATTTGATGTTGGTCTTCGCAGAGGTTTTTTATTTTTGCATGAATAAGAACAAATAAAATATAAGAAATCCTGAACTTCTGCGAAGTAATCTGTTCATACTTCGTCTTTTCCAACCATCTTTCGGTTTACATACGCAAGTATGCACACACACATATGTTTGTGTATATAATATATATATATATATATATATATATATATATATATTAATATATATATATATATATATATATATATATATATATTATATGGCTTGATAGATAGATAAACTAAGAGAAAGAGAGAGAGATAGAGCGCTTAATTAATTAATGGTCATTAAAAACTCGCATCGGAGAGAGAGAGAGAGAGAGAGAGAATAGAATATAGTTCCACCTGGCCACCTAAATAAATAAAACGAGCAGGGAAAAGAAATGCACCTTCCTTCCCTGCAATCAACGTCTGTCATAACGAAAAAAATTTAAATAAACAAAAATAATTAAACTTAAGTTGTCAATTCAGCTTCCAATC
>NC_061090.1:55200800-55204870 GCF_015104395.2 Macrobrachium nipponense | reverse complement strand
TCTTGGCCAATTAATCTTACTTTCCGAAAAAATTCTGTGGGAACGTTCTGGAGGGGATTTTTCGTCAGTTTTTCGTAAGTATTTGTGTCGCTAAGGAGCTGGTTGATTTTGTCGTAGGTAGAAGTCTTTGTCCACTATTACAATTTTGCCGTCTTTGTCGGCATTAGTGCCCAGCATCAAATTTAAAGTTGAATGGGAAACAGACAACAAAATTCCTTTTCTTGATGTTTTAATAATCAGAGACACGACAGAATACAAATTTACCATATACAGAAAACCAACGTTCTCACTTTCATATATTCACTACTTTAGCTATCATGACATTACTATCAAGATAGAACAAGTACTTCCAAAAATGTACGGATTCGGGAGATGGACTCTGCAATCAAACCCCTTCCCTCTATCACACAAGATTTTCCTGGAAGAAAGAATCACCAGTACGAGAAACGACATCTTCGTGCTATGCAGAGTGATATATGGAACTCAATCTAATCTTCGCCTCCTCACTACGGACCACATATACAGGTATCTGATTTCATTCTGTTCCGACATTGCTGCCTATAATAGCGTGACTCATTCCAACAGACTTACAGCAAGTTAAATAACCTAATAGATAATAGCGCATGGAACAATCTTGAACAACAAGACAAAGTTTTAAACTTATCCAACACCCCCTTACTGTAAATCAACATTTAGTTTTAAATTTAGGCTTATCCTTTGCCCTTATGCCAGACCGCAAAAACAACCTAGACTTCATAGTGGCTTTTGATAAATTCATATCTGACAAAAACTACAGCCGTGAAGAGTGCTACTAAATGCTTTAACTGACCTTCATAAGAAATATCCTGTTCCCCGCAGATTCATGAAAGCCATCCACTCGCTAAAAAAGTTAGATGTTATAATAAGTAGATCCGACAAAGACGGCAAAATTGTAATAATGGACAAAGACTTCTACCTCGACAAAATCAACCAGCTCCTTAGCGACACAAATACTTACGAAAAACTGACGAAAAATCCCCTCCAGAACGTTCCCACAGAATTTTTTTCGGAAAGTAAGATTAATTGGCCAAGACAAAAAGAGTATTGAACTATTAGAGAAATTTAAAGTAATTAATCCTAAATTACCCTACTTTTATGGTCTTCCCAAAACTCACAAAGACAATCTTCCATTCAGACTCATCGTTTCATGCGCCGGATGCTTTCAATTACAAAATTTCTAAATGGTTAGCTGGCCTCCTTTCTCCTTTTTTAGGCACTTTTTCCTCCCGCCCAGTCACATCAAACCATTCGGAAGACTTTTGTCACAAATTCAGAGGAAGCACATATACCACTTCACAACATAAAACTTTTAAGCCTTGACGTAGACTCCCTATTCACAAAAGTACCAGTACAGGACGTTCTTCAGTTTTTAAGGGAAAAATTATCCCCCTATTCAGATCATTTCCCTTTGGCGCTTGACAAAATAATAAAGTTAGTTGAATTATGTGCATCTAATAACGTATTTTATTCGGGGAATCATTCTACAAGCAAAAAATTCGGTGGGTGTAGTATGGGTAGTCCTTTAAGTCCTATTTAGCCAATCTGTACATGGAATACTTTGCAAACTACAGTTAATAAATGCAATAAAACCCAAAAACATGCTGTGGATGAGATACGTGGATGACATACTAACATTTTTTTGGATAATAAGTGGGGTAATTTTAATGGAATTCCTCTCAAAATTAAAACACATTAGTGCCCAGCATCAAATTTAAAAGTTGAATGGGAAACAGACAAACAAAATTCCTTTTCTTGATGTTTTAATAATCAGAGACACGACAGAATACAAAATTTACCATATACAGAAAAACCAACGTTCTCACTTTCATATCATTTCTACTTTAGCTATCATGACATTACTATCAAGATAGGTGTAGCTAGCAACCTATTCTTAAGAGCCTTACGACCAATTTGTTTTCCAGATTTCCTGGAAAAAGAATTTGAACTAATTCGTCAAGCAACTTTCATCTTTAAAGTATCCTGACCATATAATTGAGAAAGCAATTCAAAAAGCAAACGTAATTTTCTACCGACCCCCTAAAGACAAGACCAGAGACACACCCAACAATAGAATAAAAATTCCCCACCTGGAGACGATTAAGAGAGTAACTCACACCCTTGGGAAATCCAACCCTTTTTGCATTTACCTACCCAAATACCTTAGCCAATCCCTGATTAACGTCCAACAAAAGACATCTCCCAAGGACTCTGGGGTATATGAGATCCCATGCCAGGACTGTGACAATCTTACTCGGATTTTACAGGTAAATCACTTCCCCAGAGATTAATACAACACAAACGGTCAGTTAGGTATGGACAACAGAACTGGGCTATTTTCAACCATACAAATGAACATAACCATAGAAGAAACTGGAATATGTCACGTGTAATTTTATAGCAGCAACTGCCGGTACAAGAGTCAAATGATGGAATCGGCCTTAATAAAGAGAAGCAGGTAATGACATCTCAAAAGGGGCCTTGGATATCAGATATCGTCGACGCAGTGTTCATTCAACCAACGCTTAAGAAGATTAAAGGAAGATTATCAGCGGGGGTGACCTAAATTGGCTTACTTGTGGACGAATCTCTTGGTATAAATACCACCTTTTCTGTAAACTTTTCTCATTCATATACCTGAAGAGAGAGACAGCAGTCTCTGAAATATAGTACTTTTCTCTCTACATTTTGGTGTTTTTATGGGCTCCTTTTATTAGATGGAATTCTGTTGTTACAGAACATTTTTACCAGTCATATATATATATATATATATGTATACTATATATATATATATATATATATATATATATATATATATATATATATATATATATATATATATATATATATATATATGATATATATATGTGTGGTGTGTGTGTGTGTGTGGTTGTGTGTTTGTGAGGTGAGTGTGTGTGTGTTTATGTATGCATAAAAATAAGTCATATAGTACAATTTCATTGCTTATCCCACTGAATATAATTTATAAATCTTAACTTGAATAATTTTTTGCGCAATCGTACGTCCTTGAAACACAGTATAATCATTCTATTCGAAAATATTTTGAAATTAAAGATTTTTCCATTGATATAAACTAAGTCCTTTCAAACAAAGGCACCGGGCCCTATTTGTAATTGAGTTTTGACACCCGGAAAAGATGGGTGCTTTTCAACACAGAAGGATAAAATTTCATATGATTTTTATTGCCGCAACACGAATTGCACTAAATATCTTGGAATAGGATTCATGAAAATTCCAGAGTGGAGAAATGGCAGCCGACGAGAATTCCTAGAATGGAAGAGCTGTGAGAAAACTCAGGAATTCGATATATTCCACACTCCTGGAGAAAGAGTTAAATGTGAAAACTGGAATTCATAAAATGATGCAGCTTTTCTTTCAAAGATACCTTCAGAGGAAATGTTTATAATTTTTATAGGAATAATAGAAAGAGAAAATATAGTGGTTAGGAAAAGATAAAATCTCAAAGAAAAATGTCATTGGGGCAAACGAAAAATATAGTAGTTAAAAAATAAAATACTCCAATTTTGTTAATGGGTATAAACGAAAGAGAAAATTTACCAGTTAAAAAAGATAAAACATTTAAATTTTTTTTCATTGGGATAAGAGTAAGAAAAAATTTAGCGGTTAAAAAACTAATAAAAGACTCCAAATATTTTGTTAATGGGGATAAGCTAAAACGGTATTATAGTGGTTGAAAAACGAATAAAATACTGTATAATTTTCTTAATGAGGATAAGCGACACGAAATATATACTGATTAAAAGAAGGTAACACATTCCAAATTTTATTTTTTCATTGGGATAAGCGAAAGAGAAAATGTATTGGTTAAAAACTTGAATACAATATCCTTTTTTTTTTTTTTGGAACAAGTGAAAAAGGAAAATTGGGGGTAAAAAAGAATAAAATATTCTTTTTCACTGAGTGAGAGAAAGAGAGAAATTCAATTTGTAGCCGCTGGCATTCATAACCATATTCATGGAGTTCTTTGAAATACATAAAAGCAGCCTCCCAGC
>NC_061090.1:55188300-55190800 GCF_015104395.2 Macrobrachium nipponense | reverse complement strand
CTAAGAACCAGATATGTTCAAAGAACGATAGACGGAAATAACATCTCTCACATATGTAGGAAGTGCAATACGAAAAATGAAACCATAAACCACATAGCAAGTGAATGCCGGCACTTGCACAGAACCAGTACAAAAAGAGGCATGATTCAGTGGCAAAAGCCCTCCACTGGAGCCTGTGCAAGAAACATCAGCTACCTTGCAGTAATAAGTGGTACGGAGCATCCAACCTGAAGGAGTGATAGAAAACGATCAGGCAAAGATCCTCTGGGACTATGGTATCAGAACAAATAGGGTGATATGTGCAAATAGACCAGACGTGTTTTTGATTGACAAAGTCAAGAAGAAAGTATCACTCATTGATGTCGCAATACCATGGGACACCAGAGTTGAAGAGAAAGAGAGGGAAAAAATGGATAAGTATCAAGTCTGAAAATAGAAATAAGAAGGATATGGGATATGCAGTAGAAATCGTAGCCATACTCATAGGAGCACTAGGCACGATCCCAAGATCCCTGAAAAGGAATCTAGAAAAACTAGAGGCTGAAGTAGCTCCAGGACTCATGCAGAAAAGTGTGATCCTAGAAAACGGCACACATAGTAAGAAAAAGTGATGGACTCCTAAGGAGGCAGGATGCAACCCGGAACCCCACACTATAAATACCATCCAGTCGAATTGGAGGACTGTGATAGAGCAAATAATAATAATAATAATAATAATAATAATTAATAATAATAATAATATAATAATAATAATAGTAATAATAATAATAATAATAATAATAATAATAATAATAATAATAATAATAATAATAATAATAGTAATAATAATATAGTAATAAGGATTTGTTATTATAACATAATAATAATAATAATAATAATAATATAATAATAATAATATAATAATAATAATAAATGTTAAAAATTGTGTAGGAACGTTCAACAAGAGCTACGAACAATAGCTGTGCAATAATAATATTTTTGTTAAATTTATAACTCTTATTATTACTACTACTACTACTGCTGCCGCTGCTCGCTTTGCTGCTGTGCGCTGTTTGTGCTGCTAATATAATAAAATAATAATAATAATAATAATAATAATAATAATAATATTAAATGTTAAAAAAGTGTAGGAACGTTCAGCAACAGCTACGAACAATAGCTACGGGATCCATTACAGTTTCAAGAAACATTCCGTCGCCTTTTATCTCTAAAGGGTATTCTATTTCACCGGCGTCTTCTTCGCCTTATTCAAGAACCAACCAAACCTTGGGATAAATTCCGAAGAACTTCCCCCTGAAAGACTAGTTGAGCTAACAAAAATGGCCACCCCATTATCAAGTTGGCCACCGTACGTATGCCCAAATTGGGACTAGGGTATAATGTTGCGAGAAGCGCTGGGGTATAATTAGGCCTTTTGAATATCTTCTCTTTTTTCTGATCTAATTAGAACTCGGGCGTTGCCTTTCGCTACGTGATCAGGGTGAAATGACATTTTGGAAGCTGTTGATTTTATTTTACTTATTTATCTTTCTTTTTTTTTTTACATAGGGAAGATTGTAAGTTTTTTATAAGATGGTGCAAGATGTTGCAAGACTTCGTAATTGCTTTATACGATGCTGCAAGACTACGATTTTTTTTTGTACAAGATATTTATACGATGCTGCAAGACTTCGTAATTTTTGTGTAAGTTTTTTTTTATTTATACGATGCTGTAAGACTTCGTAATTATTCTTATACAATGCTGCAAGGCATCGGAATTTCCATGTAAAAGTTATTTATACGATGCTGCAAGACTTCGTAATTACTATGTACGTTTTTATAACGATGCTGTAAGACTTCGTAATTTTTTATACGATGCTGTAAGACTTCGTAATTTTTTATAAGATGCTGTAAGACTCCGTAATTTTTTATACGATGCTGTAAGACTTCTAGTATACGATGCTAGGACTTCGTAATTTTTTATACGATGCTGTAAGACTTCGTAATTTTGTTTATACGATGCTGTAAGACTCCGTAATTTTTTATACGATGCTGTAAGACTCCGTAATTTTTTATACGATGCTGTAAGACTTCGTAATTTTTTTTATGCAATGCTGCAAGACTTCGTAATTTTTATGTACGTTTTTAAAACGATGCTGCGAGAATTCGTAATTTTTCTTATTTTTCTATACGATGCTGCAAGACTTCGTAATTTTTTTTTCAATTTTGTTCACGGAGAAGATTGTTTGGAATATGTCATGTTTTCATATATAGTATATATTGGGCCACGTAGTAAAGATATTCTGCCCTGATATGTCCCTTTGTATGAAAATACCCACACATTCGATATAGGTATTTTTACCTGGCCGGAAAATATACTATTTAATCAGTATTGCAGCAGAAAAGTTTGTAAATGTGACTCTGAATGCTGATTTTTTATTGTCAACAGAGACAAAGTCCTTTTTCAATTAAAAGTCACAGCTTTAGTATTCATTTGAAATGGAAAAAAAAGTGTTTCGTT
>NC_061090.1:55178300-55183300 GCF_015104395.2 Macrobrachium nipponense | reverse complement strand
TTGCCTTTTTGTATGTTGACTAAGGCGCATTTTTCTATTCCAAACTCCATCCTGATGTCCCCAGATACAATCCTAACAGTTTGGATTAGGGTATCTATTTCCTTGAATGCTCTTACCATACAGCTTGATGTCGTCCATGAACATCAGATGGTTAATTCTGTTGCCTCTTTTCTTGAGTTGGTACCCGACAAATCCATCTTCTGTAGTACTTTTGTCATGGGAATCATGGCTACTACGAAGAGTAGTGGGGACAGTGAGTCGCCCTGGAAGATCCCTCTCCTGATATTAACCTCTGCTAGTCTTATTCCAGAGCTTGTAAGTATTGTATTCAGTTGCGCATTGTATTTTTGAGGAAGCTGATGGTATTTTCCTCTGCCCCATATATTTTCAGGCATTCTATTAGCCATGTGTGTGGTATCATGTCGAAGGCTTTCTTATAGTCTATCCATGCCATGCTTAGGTTGGTTTTTCCTTTCTCCTACTGTTCTTGTTTCATTACCATTTTGTCCTATTCAGGAGCTGGTCTTTTGTGCCCCTACACTTCCTTCTGCAGCCTTTCTGGTTGGTGAGGGATGGTGTTTGTCTCCTCTAGGTAGTTGTATAGCCTTTCACTGATGATACCTGTTAGTAACTTCCACATCATTGGTAGGCAGGTGATAGGCCTGTAGTTACTGGCTATATTTCCCTTACTCTTGTCTTTTTGTACTAAGGATTATTATTATTATTATTATTTATTATATTATTATTATTATTATTATTATTATTATTATTATTATTATTATTATTATTATTAGGAAAGCCAATCTCAAGATGATAAGACATTTCTCTTCCTTGGAGATAAGTCGCTCAAATTAACTCATGCATAAGGAACATTTCCGGTGTTGACATTGAGGGTAATAACGAACCTTGGCC
Organism: Macrobrachium nipponense; assembly: GCF_015104395.2. NCBI lineage: Eukaryota > Metazoa > Arthropoda > Malacostraca > Decapoda > Palaemonidae > Macrobrachium > Macrobrachium nipponense. The sequence continues at coordinate 55,182,388 of NC_061090.1, read as the reverse complement.
ACGAATTCACATTTGAAAGCTCTCTCTCTCTCTCTCTCTCTCTCTCTCTCTCTCTCTCTCTCTCTCTCTCTCTCTCTCTCTGCTAAACGGTCAACTTATTTTACTGTGAATTTTACTTTTCTCAGGACGATTGGTTATTTTTTTCACTTCCATAAAATTAAAGAATTAAGGGCTTTTTGAAAACTTTATAATTTCATATTTTCTCTAAATATTTTCGGTTTTTCTTTGAGCTTGATAGCGGTCTTTTTATACATCGTATTTTCACCTTTATTCCTGGCTTTAGTTATATTGGAAAAGCCTCGTGTATATCCTTTGAGAAACTTATTCTCTCTCTCTCTCTCTCTCTCTCTCTCTCTCTCTCTCTCTCTCTCTCTTTCTCTAAAACCTGTATAATAATTTTACCTGTAAACGCTTTATGAAAGATATTTTTCTTGAAAAAGACGCCCCCAGAAGCAGGCAACGAACGCAAGCACGGGCTCTGCCTTCAAGCATAAACCGATAACACAGCTCGGGGGAACTTCAGCGTCTGCTTGGGAGTTCAAAGTCGTGTTCCATTTTGCCCGGTTTGTTTGTGTTGGGATTCTGGTTAAACAGTGGCAGAGAGAAGACGCGTCTCGCTCTGACGTCACAAAGAAGGATGCGGTGGTGCCACACTTTTGTACCTTTTTTTTTTTTTTTTTTTTTTTTTTGTGGTGGGAGGAGGTTGACTTACGTGATTGAAGTCTCCGCCTTCGTTCAGGTAATTAAGTTTTTTTTTTTCTCTTTCTCTCGGGAGACTAAATAAGTGAGCCAAGCTTCGCTACCATTATGTGGACTGGTAATCCCGGGAATTTTTTAGTTGTGGTTTTTCCACAATGAAGGACGTACTCTTATGAACCTCTTTCTAATGTTTGTATATATATATATATATATGTGTGTGTGTGTGTGTGTGTGTGTGTGTGTGTGTGTGTTTGTGTACAGACATCCAAACATATATGTATATATAATATGGATATGTGTGTGTATGGTTTGTCTGTAAATACATATATATATACATATATATATATATAATATATATATATATATATATATATATATATATATATATATATATATATATATATATATATATTACTGCAATACCCAACGAAGCATGTCTTGCACTAGCGCAAGAATAAGAATAAAGAAACACTTATTTGCCTAATGGTGAACATGACAGATTTCAGTTTTCGAAAAATAGTACAATATGGTAAAAGGTAGCCAGCCATACCAGCTTACGATAAATCATGACCATGCTTTTACAATTTACGGCGTTTAATATCACAAAGCTGTTAATGTATACATGTAACAAAATTCTTATGATTTTAATGAGAAAATCTAATCTTTTTATATTTAATAATATTGCAATTAAGAAACAGGTAGTTATATAGTTATTCCAGCCTGTCGAAATATTTCAGAATGGTTCTAATATCTGTGATGCTTAATGTAAAAAGCTGTTAATGTATCGATATGGACAGTCTTGTTATTTTTATCTACCCCGTATGAAATAAACAAAAATAAAAATAAAATTTATAAAAATAAAATAGAAATAAAAATTATAAAATAATAATGAAAATGAAATAAGGAATAATAAAATTGAAAATAATAAGTAAGAAAAAGAAAAATAAAAAAGATGAAAAATAAGAAGAAGGAGGAGGGGGAAGGCTTCCCAGGACAAATAACGGAGTCAGCAGCATCCCTTCTTCTCAAAATAAAGAATACAACTGATTCAGCATCCCTTCTTCTCGCCCTAATCAATTCCCTTAACAGAAGAGTTCCGCCTGATTGGGTCTGAATCGGAGAAATTGTTGCAGGGGTAGATTCGACTAAGTAATCGTCGCTGGCGAATCCCGCTTCCACGGAAATCCAAATCCAAAGAGGATTATCTCAGAAATTACGAGATTATTTCCGATTATTTCCGCTCACGGGGTCTTAGTCGCCGGAGCTTCTTCGGACTTTGTTTCTTCTCTGGAATCGTAATTGGATTTTTTTTCTTTCAGGCGAATTTGCGTTTTATTTACTGCAGCAAGTTATTGAAAGGAATTTTCATATACATAATGCAGGTTTAAAGCTGTATCCTAAAGTATGGGTTCATTTGGCATTAGTTGTAGCTTGTAGGATTATTTGCAAAATAGATTATAAATATATATATATATATATATATATATATATATATATATATAATATATATATATATATATATATATATATATATATATATATATATATATATATATATATCTATTTATATATATATTTCTTTGCAGATTCTACAAGCTACAATAGATGATTGTGTTTGGGTGTGTGTTCGTGTTTTTAATGGTAATATTAAACCTATGCTTTATTCTTGTATCGGTGGCCATACACAGATACCATCATTATACAGGTTTCAACATTGGAAACGTAACATACGAACAAGCAAACTTTAACATAAACATTTGAATCTGTCAACTTTCGCCAGTTAAAGTCAGCTTATATCTTTGTTTGAGCTTATAAACATGATGGGCACTGCACACAGCAAAGAACATTAAAGGGAAACATACAATTAATTCATGCCAGACTTTCCCAAGCTAAAAGAACGACCGTCGATGTCAGAGTTTCCCGAGCTTAAAGAATGATCAAGTCACTGTCTGTAAACAACTCTGGCCTCGCCTGGGAGATTTTATTTTCATAGTTGTTGCATCTAGTCGCGATGGACAATGAAATAGAAATGTTTTAGGGTCCCAGTGCTATTTCATTCATAATCGTCTCCGTGTACTTTCCAAGTGAAAGGGAGGTTCCCTTAATAGATTAAAAATCAAATGTTGTGAGAGAGCGTCTCCTATAACTTAAACACTATATATAGGGGAGAAATATTCAAACAATTCTATTCCAAGATCACTTTCATTTCCCTTTCCTCCGTATAAACAACGACCTTATTTCGAATAAAGAAACTTGTACGTTATTGATTTCCAAAATCAACCGTCATATTCAGCGAACAAATATCGCTACTTCCAAATCCCTAGGGGCTCAACTTGTTACTAACAATATAACAATATGCAAATTGAGCTGTATGCGATACGATTTAAGCCGACAGCTACCATTCTGTCTTTGTCTGTTTTTATGATTGTTTGTACCCCGAGTTTGCCTATTGTTCTTTGCGTGTTTGTTTGTACGAAACTGTATAAAAATATAATTAAAGTTTTTAAATACCTCTGTTCTCATAGTGTTTTATTTTTTTTACACAAAGTGTTATGCATATCTTAGCCGCACGGCTGTGTGTGAGTGTGTGTGTGTGTGTGATTGTGTGTGCTTGTGCGTGTATATGTGTGTGTGTGTGTAATACGAATATCAATAAGCTTAGAAAAAAACGATCATGTTTAGACAATTATAAAATACGTGTCATTATGTATGCTTTATGAAAAACACTTTTATTGTTTACCCGCTTCAAAAAACAAAAAATGTTTTTTTTCCCAAACTAACCCTTTAGATTCCAAAACCGGCGCAATATTTTGCTCGTGTATCAAGTTGAAGAAAAAAAATGAAATCCACGAAATATTACCCGATTTTTCCCGGGAAGCGATGAAGGAATTATGAATGGTGCGATGCTCCGTTAGCCACGGCGGGTGACTCAGCGTCATTATTATCCTCAAGGACGATTTTGAGACTCCAATCTTGGGGATACTTCAAGGGGATGCATTGTTACTCTCTCTCTCTCTCTTCTCTCTCTCTCTCTCTCTCTCTCTCTCTGTAATAATAATAATATTATACACACACACAACCCACACACAACACACACACACACACACATATATATATATATATATATTATATATATATATATATATATATATATATATATATATATATATATATTATATATATATATATATATAAATATATATATATATATATATATATATATATATATGTGTGTGTGTGTGTGTGTGTGTGTGTGTGTGTGGTGTTGTGTATAATATTATATTTACAGAGAGAGAGAGAGAGAAAGAGAGTAACAATGCACACACATATATATATATATATATATATAAATATATATATATTATTTATATATAAATATATATGTGTGT
>NC_061090.1:55175847-55177800 GCF_015104395.2 Macrobrachium nipponense | reverse complement strand
CTTTGAGAGAAATGGCGTTGACGTAATGCCCTCTCTCTCTCTCTCTCTCTCTCCCTCCTCATCTCTCCTCTCTCTCTCTCTCGATCTCTCTCTCTCTCTCTGAATTCTTACGAGTTCTGGCATTGTTACAAGATTAAACAGTTATCAAAACATGGATGAATATATGATATACATACATATCATCCCTACATATATATATATATATATATATATATATATATATATATATATATATATATATATCTTTATATCTATATATATTTAAAGATATATATATATATATATATATATAGGTATATATATATATATATATTATAGGATATATATAGATACATCTATATAATCTTATGTCTATATATAAAGTATATGTATATATTATATCTCATATATATATATCTATATATATCTATATGGTATATTATACAAGATAATATATATTATCTATATATATATATATATATATCTTATATATATTACATATATATATATCTATCATTTATATATATATATATATGTATATATATATAAATATATATATATAATATATATATATATAGATATATATATATGACATGAAGCATCTCTTCTTCTTTAAATGGCTGGAAAAAAAACATCGCTTTTTCAATTCATATCAATTCCTCTTGCAAATTTTCCTTGCCCTTGAGAATAGAAATATAAACTTCAAAAGGCGAGGGGGAATTCCGTTACAACGAAAACTCAAAACACCCAATTCACCAAAATGAACATAATCAACCAATTAACCACACTGTTAATCACAATACAGGAAACCGTTGTATAACAAATCGACTCCCGTCCATCTTTATTAATTATCTCTGTTGTTTTCGTAGACGAAGTTATTGACGCTGAGAGGGAAATGTAGGGCCTGGCAATAAACAAGTCGTGGTCCGACCTCCAGCTAACTCGGGCGCGTGCTAAAATCCGCGGGCAAATAGATCGTTGTTTGTTGCACCAACGAAAATTGCAAATCACATGCGCTATATTTTTGAGTATAAAAAAAATTGTTCTGTACTGTTTAAATGCCTATTATTTATTTTTGTTTACCTTTTCATTATAATAAATCAATCTAAAATATCCTATCGCGAAAATTCCTGTATCTTATAACTCAACACGAGAACACCTGTTTCAGAACTTTGTTTTTAGGTTGTCCTAACCCCTTAACAAGAGAACAACGTACGAACACAACACAACCACAACATAACAGTACCACTAGTTTGTAGTCTTACTCCCCCGAGTGAAGCGAAAATAAAAGCAATGGTACTATAGGAAGTAATTATTCACCACAACCCACCAACCTTCCTTTTCTGATCCAGTCTCCGCTAACCAAGTTATCTTACGCTTTGGTTTTTTTTATTTTTTTTTTTTTTTTTTTTCTTATCCTTCCCGTCAGTGATCGCCTCCGTTTTAATACAATTTATTATAACACCGCCTGCGTCAGCTGAAGCACTAAATACCATATTGCTCGAGGAAGTGCGATCGTTTAAATGAGGATTATGTAAATAAAAAGGGGAAAGTTCGTTCAAATCTGGAGAGAGGACTTGTTGTGTTCTTTCGGGTAATATTTATATAGAGGTAATTAAAGTGGTTTAATTCTACTATATTCTTACGCTGTTTATTACAGCAGCGAAACTGAACTCTTCAACATTTTCTCTCTCTCTCTCTCTCTCTCCCCTCCCTTCTCGCCTTCGTTCTCTCTCTCTCTCTCTATATACTATATATTATATATATAGTATATATATATATAAATATATAATAGAGAGAGAGAGAGAGAGAGAGAGATGAGAGAGAGAGCGAGAGAGAGAGAGAGAGAAGATCGACGCAAAATAACTTTAGTGATTAAATTCACCTAAAAGCAAAACACACACGCCCACTCACACACCACACTCAACACACACACACACACACACACATATACACACAACAGTAATATATATA
>NC_061090.1:55155847-55170847 GCF_015104395.2 Macrobrachium nipponense | reverse complement strand
GACTACTAGTATAGAGGACTGTGGTCACATTCGGATAACAGAGCACTTGGGGTAATATCTGAAAACCATGAAGACGAGTTGGCTTAAAGAGTGCATGGAAAGAAGGACTAATAAAAGTATACGTGAACCAGAATATACATAGACAGGATGTGACAGACAGAACAGAGGACTGCCCAACAACGCATGCACGGACGATACTGAGACAGACAAAAGAACTAGCCAGCGATGACACATGGCAATGGCTTAAAGATGGGGAGAGCTAAAGAAGGAAACTGAAGGAATGATAACAGCGGCACATATCAGGCCCCCTAAGACCAGATATGTTCAAAACGATAGACGGAAATAACATCTCCCCTATGTTAGGAATTTCAATACGAAACAATTGAACCATAAACCACATAGCAACGAATGCCCGACCTTGCACAGAACCAGTACAAAAGAGGCATGATTCAGTGGCCAAAGACCTCCACCTGGAGACCTGTGCAAGAAATCATCAAGCTACCTTTGCAGTAATAAAGTGGTACGAGCCACCAACCTGAGGAGTGATAAAAACAATCAGGCAAGATTCCTCTGGGACTATGTTATCAGAACGGATATGGTGATAGCGTGCAAACAACCAGACTGACGTTGATTGCCAAGTCAAGAAGAAAGTAATCACTCAATGATGTCGCATACCATGGGACAACCAAGTTGAAGAGAAGAGAGGGAAAAAATGGATAGTTATCCGATCTGAAAACAGAAATAGAAGGATAATTGGATATGCCAGTGAAATCGTACCTTATCATAGAACACTAGGCACGATCCCAAGATCATGAAAAGGATCTGGAAAAACTAGAGGCTGAAGTAGCTCCAGGACTCATGCAGAAGAGTGTGATCCTAGAAGGGCACGACATAGTAAGAAAAGTGATGGACTCCTAAGGAGGCAGGATGCAACCCGAACCCGACACTTATAAATACCCACCCAGTCGAATTTGGAGGACTGTGATAGAGCAAAAAAAATATATTAATAATAATAATAAAATAATAATAATAATTAATATATAATATAAGTAGCTGCCAGGACTCTGCAGAAGAGTGTGATTCCTCAACGGCGGCACATAGTGAAGAAATGTGTTGGACTCCTAAGGAGGCAGGATGCAACCCGAAACCCCAAAATATAAATACACCCAGTCGAATTGGAGGACTGTGATAGAGCAAAAATGATAATATGCGAATAATAATAATAATAATAATAATAAATTTCAGATCAGTTCAAGACCCCTATACGTAAATCTACAAAGCAGAGACAATAGACAGCACTCACACAATCTGGATACATGGAGAGATTCAGAAAAGAAATCCCGCACGGATTTATATATATACTATATATATTATATATATCTAGTATATATATATATATATATATATATATATATATATATTATATATATATTTATGTATGTATGCATGTATATATTATGTTGTATTATATTAAAGAGAGAGAGAGAGAGAGAGAGTCGAGGCGGACGCAGCAGAAGCAGGGAGTGTTTAATATCATCCACTTGATTTTCGTTCGCCAATTCTCCCGACATAATGAGGAGAAGATACGAGGGGAAATAAAGACCTAAATTGGCGAGTGAGTTTTACCTGTCAAATTAACCATTCGGCTGAAAGTTGTGCCTCGACGGCGGTCGTCCGTTTTTCTTTTTGGGGTTTTGGCTTCGGTTTTTGTTACCTCGATTCGTTAAGGATTTTTCAAAATGACGAGATGTTTGTAATGCTTTTGCAATTGTTAGGCCATGATTTATACTAGCAATTCACCAATCCTTACTAAAAGCGTATTCATCTGCAGCTTTATATAAGTGACTCGTCCTTTTTTTTTTTTTTTTTTTTTAACCCATTATGTTGAATAAATTCGTAAGTAACTAAGTCTAACGGGCACAAACCACCCCGTTTCAACTGCAGAGCGCCAGCTCTGTTTCAGGGAATCCTTTCTCACCCCCACCCCTTTCGGAGGGAGGGGGTGTGGTAGGATAAAACCCCATTATAAACCATCTTGGGGGTTCCCACTCCAACCCGGCCAAGTTTCCCATGCCAACGTACCCGCCGTTTGGCCCGTGATTGATACAGACGGACGGACAGACATAACGCCCATTATAGTATAGTAAGATATTAGTCCATGCGCTTTTGAAACAGATAATACGTATTACTTGATGGTATATATCACCATCACGCGATATTATGCCAATAAATGTTAGAGTGGGGAAGAGTAAAACTATATTGATTGACATTATTTATGCCTTTTTATACATAAGAAAAAAAATGGATAAACGCTTGTATTTATTTAAGGGCTTACAGAATGAAACTAGATATGAGATCAATTTGTCGTCGCCAGTATATTAAAACTATACAAAACTTGTTTTTTTAAATGGGTTTTGTGAAGACTTACTCAAAAAATCTGGTTTCAGTTAGCAGAATTCAGACTCAAGAACTCAGATTCATAATTACCAGTAGCCCCCCCAAAAATATACATTTATAAGCATATTTTCAACGTTTTTTATGTGTTACATAGGAATATATATATTATATAATATTTGCAAACAGTCCCCCAAAAAATGTAGACATAGATAGATAGACATACATAAATATATTTCCCAAAATTTTTTTTATCATTATATTACAAGCATATTTTCAACTTTATTTTACATTATGTTACATAGGAATATATAAATTGTATTATATTTGCAAATAGTTCCCCAAATATTGTAGACTACATAGATAGACAATGATAGATAATATTTCCTAAAATTTTGTTTTTTATTATTATATTTCATCCCTCGGAGGGAAAAACAAAGTCTTTACCTCCTATCGGTTTCCTATCACGCCCCCCTGGCGGCCATTCCCAGAAGTTTTACTGCCAATCCGACGCTGGAATGGAACAAACACTCTGATATTCCGGTTCATTGCCTCGGATCGAAATCTCGGTAACTGCTGTGATTCCCTGTGGGTGGAGGGCTTGATTAACTCTTATTATTATTTTGGGTTAGGTGTTTGTCTGATGTATAATGTACTTATATGCATGCGTGTATATATATATTATATATATACTATATATATATAGATCTATATATAATATATATATATATATCTATATATATATATATAAGGTATAATATATATAAGTATAGATATAATATATAATTATTATATATATATATAATTATATATATATTATATATATATATCTAATTATATATATATATAATATAATAGATATATTAATATGATATATATATATATCGATCATATATATATATATAATATAATGTATATGGCAGGAGAAGACCCACAGTTTAATTCATTTGTTTACCAACGGCATATATTTGTCGAATATATTCATTGTAAATGTTTCTACAAATAGATTTCGTCTTGATAACAAGACTATTACGTGGATTTCTTTACTGATTTCTAAGAAGCACGATACGGTGTTTTTATACTTGCCATCTACACACAACACACCACACCACATATATACACACACACATATACACATAGCCGTACACACACACATGGTATATATATATTAATATATATATTATATATAATTATATATATATATATAATATATATATATATATATATTATCACATTCTGCATCCACAATGTCAAAATATATAAGCTGGTTATCTTAAGAACTCCTACGTTCTAGTGATTCACCTTAAGAACCCCTCTTCCTTTATTCCTTTGATATATGGTCCACAAATAGACAAGAGGGAAAAAAAAATCTGTATTGACAGTTTCTTTCCTCCATCGCCAGCCTGTCTTCGCAAACTGCTGACTGCCCCGGAGATAATTGCTGATAACTGTCTGTTGTCTGGGAGTTAGGGTGAAGTTTTACCTTTCACGATTATCTCCTCGCTCTCGCTCTCCCTCTCTCTCTCTCTCTCAAATCTTTTCAGGGAGAATTTTATATAATATTCTATAAATGCTTCAAATTGTTTTTGCGATTATCTCCCACTCGCATCTTTTCTGGAGAAGTATTTTATAAAATATTTTATAAATGCTTTTAGAAAATAATTCGGTGAATACTTACCATCAATATGCCCTCAGTCATGTTCCTGATTTTGTTCTTATTATAAAAAGTTCATTTTACACGATTATCAAATTCAAACCCAAGTGGTTTTTTGTAGCCCAGCTTACTTATTTTATTATTGTTTCTTTTCCAGTTCCTTTGTAATATGTGTCATTTGCTTTGTACCATTTTTACGTTTTATCAACGCTATGTTAATCTTATCATATATGAGGGCGATATATAATTATCTTATATATTTATATATAAGCATATCATATCATATCTATATATATATATCTATATTATATATATTTAGTGGGTCGAGCTGCGAGCCCATAGCCATACCACCACCTGTTATATAATCCATTGATAAAAATTAAATCTGTGCTGGACACCGTTTTTAATCTTGATAATAAATTACATAAGCATGTTGAGAAAAAAATTATTTTATACAAAATAAAAAAAAAAGAAAAAAAAAAAAATAACATATAAAACAATAAATAGGTGTAAAAATATAGATAAATTCGTGTTTTTTTCCAATTTTTCCGAATGTGTGCATATATATACAAACACGTCTCATCTTTTTATGAGCAAAATCCTTTTGTCATTATTTTCGGAATTGATGGAAAAAGAATAATTTCCCCAACTGTGGAAGTTGCATTGATCAGAGTCTTTCAATTCTCAACATGTGAAGGGAGAGCTTTCATCTTGTATGCAGCTGTCGACGGCAGGATCTGAATAGAGAAAAACAGTGTGATATTCTAATCCGCGACGTGGGAATTAGTTCTTTGTCTTACTGTTATCTGTAATACAATGCATAATTACGCTTCATGTGTGTGTGTGAATATGTGTTTGATAGAGAGAGAGAGAGAGAGAGAGAGAGAAGAGAGAGAGAGAGTTCTGCATAACGCCGAGATAAAAAGCCTTCAACTAGCAGTGAGAGGGAGAGAGAGATAGAAGAAGAAAGGAGAGAGAGATACCTTCTGGACAACACTGAGAATGGGAAAACCATACAGCTAAGAAGAGAGTGAGAGAGAGGAGAGAGAGAAACAGACAGGCAGACAGACAGATAGAATTTTGGAAAACGCCAGGATATTGAACCATTAACTATCAGGAGAGAGAGAGAGAGAGAGAGAGAGAGAGAGAGAGAGAGAGAGAGAGAGATAGGGGGGGGGGGCGGGTGTCTGGATACAAACTGAAAACTATGGAGTTTAATATATTCAGAACTATATGTTACGTCATTTCGAATGCAGGGCGAGTAATGGCTATAAATTTGCCATTTATCGCTATTTTAGCTAAATGGTCTATAATCATAATTTGTATTTGTTTGGCCAGCGAGTTCTGGTTTTAATTGCATTGATGATAGCAATTTACTTCGTTGGAGCAACGACTGTCGGTATTTTTCCGGATTTTATAGCCTGTCACGAGCGAACGTTCCACCATGTAAGAGAGAGAAACGCCAAATCAATAGAACGATGAATCATTCAATAATTATAATTATAATCCTAAGCAGAAAAGAGTTGACCTTGGGGGTTTAAACAGTAAACTACAGGTTAAATATCACTAGACATGATTACACCCTTAGCTAAACAGCTTTCAATGAGTTGTATCTTTGCTTTTCAGTTTTCTGTGAAAGAAAACTATTGTGCCGGCTTTGTCCCTCCGTCCACACTTTATTCTGTCCGCACTTTTCCTGTCCGCCCTCAGATCTTAAAAACTACTGAGGCTAGAATGCTGCAAATTGGTATGTTGATCATCCATTTTTCAATCATCAAACACACCAAATTGGAACGCTCTAACCTCAGTAGTTTTATTTTATTTAAGGTTAAAGTTAACCATAACCGTACGTCTGGCAAAGTTTCATAGTTCGTGGCTCATACAGAAACCCGACTTTGGCGCATTTTTTACTTGTTTGGTATTATAAATTCACTTTGCTGTAACCGTGTTTTTCTTTTTTTATTTGGTGAATCTTCTGTCATCCCTAAACTTTCTATGACTTTATAATGAGGTCAATTCTTGTTTCAGTGATATGCAGATAGGGAATTTGAGTCTAATTTGAGTCATTCACAAATGGCAAAGCTATATTACATCAAAGTGCATTTAATCAAAGTTACTTGTCGTTTAATAACTCATTCATTCGATGGATTTGTGAATGTTCTAATTCAGTTGAATTGTGAGTATTTTATCCTTTTTCTTTTTCGAGCATTGTATTCTGGTCCTTAAGCTGCTTTAGGGAAAACGTAGCGCCATAAGACAATTCTACATTTCTGGATGTGTTTCTCTTTTACCGTTTCATGAGCATCCTAATATAAACATCTCTCTCTCTCTCTCTCTCTCTCTCTCTCTCTCTCTCTCTTTGCTCCTGACAAAAACATTCCCTCCTTTCTCTCTCTCTCTCTGTCTCTCTCTCTACTCCTGACAAAAACATTCTCTCTCTCTCTCTCTCTCTCTCTCTCTCTCTCTCTCTCTCTCCTGACAAAAACATTCTCTCTCTCTCTCCTCCTGACAAAAACATTCTCTCTCTCTCTCTCTCTCTCTCTCTTCTCGCTCGGTCTCTCTCTACTCTCTCTCGTCTCTCTCTACTCCTGACAAAAACATTCTCTCTCTCTCTCCTCTCTCTCTTCTCTCTCTCCTCTCTCTCTCTCTCTCTCTCTCTCTCCCTTTACTCCTGACAAAGGGAGGAACAAAGAACATGAGGTGAAGGAAAAAAGCAAGCCATCCCAACGATAGGGAGTTGTCCAGCAAAGATTTACACACACCCCCCCCCACCAAGCATTTCCAGCTCCAAGATACTACAGCTCAAAAAAATAAATAACGTATCTATGATGTTACGGGATGTTGCAGATACGGAGAAATTGCAGATTCAGACACAAAATGAATAATTAGATGAAGGAATGATCAAATAGTTTTTGGAAAAGTTGGAGTTTTTTAATGTCAGAATTTTCTGGAAATGAAGAAAAGAACAACATACAGAAAAATAATTTGTTTTAATGTAGGACACCATGGGTTTGTACCCAAAAAGTACACAACTCACTGTTGTCCACCGATATACAAAAATATAAAAACGGAAATGAAACATATATGGTTTATCTAAGACTTTGGAAAAGCTTTTTGACAAGGTAGATCATAATATATTAGCAAAGAAAATTAAAAAACATAATATAGTGTATAATTATTGCAAACGATAGAAATCGGATGAAGCTAAGGTAATATCCGGTCTGCACAAGGTAGGTGTTTAGCTGCATTACTGTTTGTTCGTATGATTGCAGACATAGCACAGTAATGCTAAGGATCGTATTGAGTAGTTTCGCCGATGACACAAGATAAGTAGAGAAATTACTTGTGAGGAAGATAGAACCGCTACAAAGAGACCTTAACAAAGTATATGAGTGGGCAGAGTAAATAGGATGGTATTTAACTATGATAAATTTGAATCATTAATTATGAGCCAGAGAAGGAAGCTATATCATATAGGGGAACCTAAATATGAACCATCACAAATAAGGAAGCAGTTAAAGACCGGTGTCTGTTGAATAGGACATGTTATGCAATGATCAAATAGCAATTCTATTGGCAAAATTTAAAGCAAAAATGGGAATGTTGTTACGGCACTTCCATAACAAGAAAAGCTGAACACATGATTATGCTTATAATAATAATATAATAATATAATTACTAATAATAAAAATAATATATAATAATAATAATATAATAAATAATAATAATAATAATATACTTATTAATTTCGGCTCTGGCCATATACTGGAATATACAAACATACCAGACCTTAACATACAGCAATCTAGAATAAATGAGACAACATGATGCAAAAAAATGACTAATCGGCACTTATCAACAAATAGCTGAGGGTAGCATAAAAGAGAGTAATCATAATACTGGTAATGACAGTAAATAATATTGGTGAGAAAAAAATATTGCATTGAGAGTATAACAGTTAGTGCCACATAATCTATATAATTAAGTTTTTCCACAAGAGACCTTAGGTGGTTACAGGAGTCAGGTCCAGAGGGCTAAATACAAAAATTGAATGTAAAAAAATCTTTAACTTGATAGCAATCACAGTAATAGATGAAAAATTAAAATATCAGAAATAAATTAAATATTACAAAAATCTGCAGATGACCTCTTGCCAATAAGAGATTAGGTCCTTTAAGGGGACAAAGGCCTCATTTTCCCATCTTTCCACATTTAGAGTCTTCTTCTTGCTTCACTTCTTAGGATCTTTGTATGAGTCGAGTTGCTGATGTTTCTCACTCGGTTACCAGACGGGACAGTTGTTTCGCCTACAAATGATTTTTTAGATTGTCCAGGTGGTTTCTAGAACCTCTGTGTGGCGGATGTGGTAAGCCCGGGTTGTTTGTGAGTGTCTCAAAATGCTTGTGCACAACAGTGATGCGTCTCATGGTCCTCTCGGGTATAGTTCGTTCAGCAGGGAACACCCCATAGACACTGGCAGCAGTACTAGCAAGAAGAGCAGGCAGTTCACGTCTCGGTGACAGAAGGCAAACCTCCCTGCAAAACATGTTGCCAGTTGCACATAGTTTACGACGCCTCTGTTCAAGTCTGCCGTATCTTTTAGGTCGTTGGTGATAATGTGACCCTAATACGGAAATTCGTGCACAAATTCCAGCCGATGGTTTCCGAGAAAATTTGTGGCTCTGCAATATGCTTAAGCGATTTCGGGAGCAGCGACGTGCACTGGGTCTTGGTTTCGTTGTAGATTATATCAAATTCCTCTGCATATTGGCGGCAAGTGTCGATGAGTCGTTTGGAGACCTTGCACCTGATGGGGATCAGAATCAGAACCATATCGTTGTTTCAATTGACGGTTGCATCCGATTGGGTTAGTGAGTTCAGTTTTGATATTCAAGGCATCTGTGTACGTATTAAATAGGTATGGAGAGAGAATTCCCCCTTGCCGAAGCCCGTTTAGGGAGCCGAAGGTGTAAGATAATACGTTACCCCATTTGACACAGAATTGCTGTGTGGAGAACCAGCAATGTAAAATGCCAATTAGATACAGCGGTGTGCCCCTTTTATGCAGCTTCAGGAAGAGCTTCAGGTAGTTTACTCTGTCAAATGCTTCTCTCACATCTACAAAACAAAGGAAAACAGGAGAGGCTGATGATAGGTAGTAGTTCAGTAATTCTTTCAGTATGTAGATGCAGGTGTCGGTTGAGTGGTTTGCTTTAAACCCGAACTGGTTGTCAGTGGTGTGTAGAAAGGGGAGAAGTCTCACTAGAAGAACCGACTCAAGTCTCTTCGATGCATTCGTTGTGATTGCAATCGGCCGGTTGTTGCCAGGGTCAGCTATCCTTTAACTTGTTTTTGATTAATGGTATCAAGTGGACTAAGAGTAGGGAGTCTGGAAGAAACCGGTGAATTATGCACGCATTGAATAGGACAGCTAGCAAAATGTAAATTATCGGATGGCAGAATTTGAAAGCCTCTGCAGGAAGACCGTCACAGCCGGGCGATTTATTATTAGGTAGGCTGTTTATGGCATCGCTGATGTAACCTGGCGTAATACGGTCTGCAAAATGAACTTGAATGTTGTCAGTAAGGAGGTAATCTACATCCCTTTGGGAATCTTGATCATTTATGCAATTCAGGATATTGTTGAAGTGATCGCCCCACATACTTGCGATACCTTCGTCTCCAACTGCATCCCTTACTCTCTGTGATAGCTTTTTAGTTTTGGGATTTAAGGACTGGATATCTTTCCAAAGACGAGGATAATCCCAGATTCTAAGTTTCTAGACATTGCATCGGCTCTTAGTTGTTTGTCATTTAACCTGCAGTGCTTAAGAGCAAGTTTGAACTGCGCTCTTGCCTGTCTCATTAGTTATACAGTGTGCCCTTCCCTGGGGCTACCATTTTGCCTCCACAGTAAAAACATTTCTCGTAAGTATGTATACAGATCTTTAACCAAGTCATTCCATCCAGGTATATTACGAGAATTACCTTCACAAAATCTATAGGCAGTCCTGCCCGAAGCAAGCATAGTGGAGATTATGTTCGAATAGAATTCATTCAGACCCCTCTTGTGGTGGTCATTTCTACATTTTGTGTTGGTACAAAGTAAGGCGTCAGCCGGTTGAACTATTTTGGTCAATAGTTCAACCGGCAGACGCCTTACTTTGTACTAACACAAGTTGATTTCCGTGGTCGCCCTAAAGTATCTGGTTTTCTGTTGGTTTTTAAAATCCCAGTTTACCGCTGGTGGGCGATCAGTTAGGGGGTTCACGGTAGGGAGGGATGGGGCACTGAATGACACCTGTAATGGGATGTGATCGTAGCCCGTTGCAAGATCATAGCGAATATTGCAGGTCATAATAGAATCATGAAGTTGTGGAGATGTGATGCAGTGGTCCAGCCAGGAGGTTGTAATAGCGTCCACTCTATTATGTACATATGTTCGTAGTCCACTTGAATATTGCAATATGATATGGTACCCACACTATCAAAAGGATATTGCACAAATAGAGAGTGTACAAAGGTCCTTTACAGCTAGAATAGGAGAAGTTAAGGATCTTGACTACTGGGAAAGACTACAATCCTTAAAATTATATAGTCTACAAAGGAGAGGAGAATGCTACTTGATAATTCAGGCATGGAAACAGATAGAAGGAATTGCCGACAACATCATGGAGCTAAAAATATCAGAAAGAGCAAGCAAAGGTAGATTAATAGTGCCCAAAACTATACCAGGAAAAATAAGGAAAGCACACAGGACATTAATCCACTACGCACCAGCATCAATAATGCAGCGTCTATTCAATGCGTTGCCAGCTCATCAGAGGAATATATCAGGAGTGAGCGTAGATGTGTTTAAGAATAAGCTCGACAAATATCTAAACTGCATCCCAGACCACCCAAGATTGGAAGATGCAAAATATACCGGAAGATGCACTAGCAACTCTCTGGTAGACATTAGAGGTGCCTGACACAGAGGGACCTGGGGCAACCCGAACAAGATGTAAGGTCTCTCTCTCTCTCTCTCTCTCTCTCTCTCTCTCTCTCTCTCCACTCCTGACAAAAACATTTTCTCTCTCTCTCTCTCTCTCTCTCTCTCTTTCCTGACAAAACACTCTCTCTCTCTCTCTCTCTCTCTCTTCTCATCTCTCTCTCTCTCTCCTCTCTACTCCTGACAATATTCACAAACAACACACCCCCTCCCCCGGACCCCCCTGAGCTTCATTGTAATTCAGTAAAACGCAAATTTCAAAACATGGCAATATCGAAAAGAATATCCAGCATGTTTGGACACCGACAAATTCCCGTAGGAGGCGATTTCTCCTTGTGTTTTTAAGGAGAATATCGCATATGAATTTACCGAGGCGTTTCTCCGGCACCTTCTTCTAAAAATGTTAACGTTTATGGCATATATATTCGTATCTGTGACGTAGTTGAGAAAAGTTAAGACATTGGACGTCAAATGAAGTTATTTTAACTAAGGGATTGTTTACACGCGTATGCGTACATACGCATATACACAAGATATATATATATATATATATATATATATATATATATATATATATATATATATATATATATATATATATATATATATATATATATATTAATATATATCTATATATATATATATATATATATATATATATATATATATATATATATATATATATATATATATATATATATATATATATATATATATATATATATATATATATATATATATATATATATATATATATATATATATATATATATATATATATATATATATATATATATATATATATATATATATATATATATATATATATATGTGTGTGTGTGTGTGTGTGTGTGTGTACATATATATATATATATAATATATATATATATATATATTATATATATATATATATATATATATATATATATATATATATATATATGTATTTGACTGGTAAAAATGTTCTATTACAACAGAATTCCATCTAATAAAAGGAGCCTATAAAAACAGCAAAATATAGAGAGAAAAAGTACGATATTTTAGAGACTGCAGTCTCTGAAATATAGTATTTTTCTCTCTATATTTTGCTGTTTTTATGGGCTCCTTATATTATACGTATATATATATATATATATATATATATATATGTGTGTGTGTGTGTGTTTGTGTGTGTGGGTGTGTGTGCGTGTGTGTGATCATATATATATATATATATAGTATATATATATATATATATATATATATATATATATATATATATATACGTATATATGTACAACATGTTCATATATATATATATATATATATATATATATATATATATATATATATATAGAGAGAGAGAGAGAGAGAGAGAGAGAGAGAGAGAGATGGAGAGAGAGAGAGACGTAGATTTAATTCCAAATAACTCCCAGAGAAGAATGTAGAGAACTAATACATTATCTGACCAAATTGCATTCATGGAAAATCAGCGTTTTAAAAGCCTTTTTCTTACGCGAGTAACATTTCATTCACGTTCGTCCAGATAATCCAGAAGGAGTAACTGAGTCACCTAAATGAACTTGTTTACCTCGACGTTTCTCTTCAATATTTCACGCTCACAAGGTAACGAACAGCTTCAACAAAGACAGTTCTCTGTCTAGAACTAGACAGTTCTAGACAGGCCAATCTCCTCTGAGGAATCCCAAGACTGACAACTGCTGCGTTTCGCCTTTGACAGGACAAAGGAATTTGTAGGATGTCATTTGTTTTATCTGTGCGCAAATATTATGTAATATTATATTGTCTTGATTGTCTGTTTTTGTTTTGGAAGGATATAAACGACCTCCATCAAGGCATGGCGAAAAAATTCTTGATTTAAGGTAATGAATGAGGTAGGTGAAAAATATATTTAAAGGGTGATTTAAAATCTCACATATCGAGCGAGTATAATATACGAGTATAAAATAATTCGAGATTAACAAATTATGTAATGTTATATTGTCCTAATTGTCTGTTTTCGTTTTGGAAGGATATAAACGACCTCCATCAAGGCATGACGACAAATAAATAATTCTTGATTTAAGGTAATGAATGAGTTAAGTGAAAAATATATTTAAAGGATGATTTAAAATCTCACATATCGAGCGAGTATGATATCCAAGTATAAAATATTTCGAGAGTAACAAAAAGAAATGGCCATCTCTTACGTCTCGCTCAGAATTGCCCAATAGATTCTCAAAAAGGAATCACATATAAACCTTTTACAACTTCTAAACTAGTTTCCTTCTTCGTCTTTTGGACTGAGTGAAATCACGTCCACATATTTTAGATAAATTTTGGAAATAATAAAAGTAAATTCAGTTACTGATTTTCCAGAAATCAGTTTCAAAACCAAAGTTATGAATGAAAAAATTTGTACGTTCCAATATTTTTTTTAAGAAATCCGCCTTTATGACAACCGAAATATTTTCAGGAAATTCGCCTTTATGACAAACGAAATATTTTCAGGAAATTCCTCTTTATGACAACCGAAATATTTTCAGGAAATTTGCCTTTATAACAACCGAAATATTTTTAGGAAATTCGCCTTTATGACAACCGAAATATTTTCAGGGAATTCGCCTTTATGACAACCGAAATATTTTTAGGAAATTGGTCTTTATGACAACCGAAATATTTTCAGGAAATTCGTCTTTATGACAACCGAAATATTTTCAGGAAATTCGTCTTTATGACAACCGAAATATTTTCAGGAAATTCGCCTTTATGACAACCGAAATATTTTCAGGAAATTCGCCTTTATGACAACCGAAATATTTTTAGGAAATTCGTCTTTATGACAACCGAAATATTTTCAGGAAATTCGTCTTTATAACAACCGAAATATTTTCAGGAAATTCGCCTTTATGACAACCGAAAAATTTTCAGGAAATTCGTCTTTATGACAACCGAAATATTTTTAGGAAATTCGTCTTTATGACAACCGAAATATTTTCAGGAAATTCGTCTTTATGACAACCGAAATATTTTCAGGAAATCCGCCTTTATGACAACCGAAATATTTTCAGGAAATTCGCCTTTATGACAAACGAAATATTTTCAGGAAATTCGCCTTTATGACAACCGAAATATTTTCAGGAAATTCGTCTTTATGACAACCGAAATATTTTCAGGAAATTCGTCTTTATGACAACCGAAATATTTTCAGGAAATTCGCCTTTATGACAACCGAAATATTTTCAGGAAATTCGCCTTTATGACAACCGAAATATTTTTAGGAAATTCGTCTTTATGACAACCGAAATATTTTCAGGAAATTCGTCTTTATGACAACCGAAATATTTTCAGGAAATTCGCCTTTATGACAACCGAAATATTTTCAGGAAATTCGCCTTTTATGACAACCGAAATATAGGAAATTCGTCTTTATGACAACCGAAATATTTTTCAGGAAATTCGTCTTTATGACAACCGAAAATATTTTTCAGGAAATTCGCCTTTATGACAACCGAAATATTTTTAGGAAATTTGCCTTTATAACAACCGAAATATTTTTAGGAAATTCGCCTTTATGACAACCGAAATATTTTCAGGAAATTCGCCTTTATGACAACCGAAATATTTTTAGGAAATTCGTCTTTATGACAACCGAAATATTTTCAGGAAATTCGTCTTTATGACAACCGAAATATTTTCAGGAAATTCGTCTTAATGACAACCGAAATATTTTCAGGAAATTCGCCTTTATGACAACCGAAATATTTTCAGGAAATTCGTCTTTATGACAACCGAAATATTTTCAGGAAATTCGCCTTTATGACAACCGAAATATTTTCAGGAAATTCGTCTTTATGACAACCGAAATATTTTCAGGAAATTCGTCTTTATGACAACCGAAATATTTTCAGGAAATTCGTCTTTATGACAACCGAAATATTTTCAGGAAATTCGCCTTTATGACAATCTCCTCGCTGCAAGA
>NC_061090.1:55140847-55150847 GCF_015104395.2 Macrobrachium nipponense | reverse complement strand
GGCTTGTTTACTGTATTTTCTGTAAGCATCTCAGTTTAAACTTGATAAATTCTTTTAAGGGAATTAAATGTGGTTCTTTATTTTTCTCATTTTTAAGCATATCAATTAAAACTGACATGTGATCTGGGATCCAAGACTAAGACAGCTGAGTCAGTTTCCGGACGAACAAACAGACAGACAGACGGTATACAAACAGCAAGGCAGACACAAAGGCAGAGAGAGAGAGAGAGAGAGAGAGAGAGAGAGAGAGAGAGAGAGAGAGAGAGCAAGATAGAGAACCAGATCATTCTCAGATCTCCCTCAAGACAGAGGATCCAAATTCATTTTGAATTTTGGGAGGAATCCCAGAATTATCTAGAGAGCACACACGCCACTAAAATAAATGCACTGGTCATATGAACAAGTTGCAGAAATACGCGAAATGATTGACTGCGATATTTAACTTGGCTGACACTGTTTCACTGTTGGAACTCAAATTCATTTTGGCTTTTGTTGGAGAAATCGATTACAATTTTATGAGCCCATAAAAGATGTTCTCGAATTTGATATCTAAAATTGGAAAGAATGAATGTATTTTTCAGAAATTACTGTTATGCTTTAATACGTTTTTTTGCTGCAAAAGACGTTTTTTTAGTATATAAAAATAACAAAATGCATTTTCAAACTATAAAGAAAAATGTTTCATGAAATAGTGAGAAATTCTTCATTACATTGACCAGTATCAGTATTTAAAGGATTCAAAGCATTATCCTCTTAGTCACATTCGAATTTTCAATAAACTCAGTTTTATTGATTTGAAAAATCAATCAAATTCGATTAATGCAAATTTCCCATGAATTATACTCCCCTGATTCATCTGTTTTTATTTTCTATTTTTATTTATAAAATATAACTGAACGCAACAGGTAAATGTCATTGATTTGAATAGCTTACAGTCTTAGAATCTCAGAAATACGGAAACGTCTAAAGAGATTTAATGTGAATTGAATTGTTAACCGCTGAATGAATATCTGAAATAAATAAGGTATGTTTGTCTGTGGGTGTGTGTGTGTAGGTGTGTGTGTAGGTGTGTGTGTGTGGGTGTGGCTTCACAGATAAAGCACAATGGTTTCGTGGACGTTTGAACTCTGTATTGTGTTGAGGTGTGAATTACTTTGTGTAATGTGTGTGTGTGTGTGTGTGTGTCTAGGTGTGTGTGTGTGAGTGTGGATTCACAGATAGAACACTGATCTCTAGCGGTTAATCCAGTCGTTAGATCGAATTGCAGATAATCCTCGATACAACTTCATAGCTCGGATCATTTAAATTGGCTGGTTTTGCAATTTTAGGCATAATGGCGTTTTCCGTAGATGCTAGTAATACCGGATATTGAACCGGTAAGGGGCAATTAATATTTATAAATGAATTCAGGTTGGTATAATGCGGTAAATGGTAGCATTGATGCACAGTACTTGTATACACACACACACACACACACACACACACACACATATATATATATATATATATATATATATTATATATATATATATATATATTATATATAGAATATATATATATGTATATATATATAGATACATATAATATATATATATATATATATATATAATATATATATATATATATTAAAGGTATGACCACGAGGGAAAATAAACAACAGAGTATCCGCGAGATCTTTCGACGTTCAAACGGAATTTACTCAGCAGATGAACTGACATACATGAGGAAATGACGATACAAGAAGGTTCATATAACTGGACAGATAGGGATTATAAAGGAGATTAGTACCTATGAATCTGACACAAAAAAACCCCTGGAAGATGGAAGTAACCTTCCCAAACAAGCAAAAACATGGTTACAATTAAAAGTTTAAGACAATCTGCTCAGACACAAGGTCAAGACAATTAAACGATTATCATAGGTGACAGCTATTCAGAACTTTTATAAACAAAACACATATTCACAATACAATTATTCACAATAACATTTAAACATACATATACAAAACGAAAATATCTCAAAGGCAACTAATTTTTATTTAAGTCTGTAATTATGTCTTTGAGGTTATTCTTAAACATGTTGCAAATACAAGGGTCTAAATGAAACAGGCCAGGGCTAATATTGAAATTACAATGAGAAATAAGTTGTATTATAGCAGATTCTAAAAGATTTCGTGATAAGACATCTTTTGACCTTGCAATTACTGAACTACCAATCCAATTTATTCAGTGGTTGTTTTCACTTAAATGAATGCATATTGCATTAGATGTTTGCCCAGTTTTTACAGAATACTTATGTTGGCTTAACCTTGCTTCTAAGCCCTTGCTCGACTGTCCGAGATAAAATGAGGGATAATCCATACATGGATTTTTATATATTATGTTGTTGCTTTCTCTGGGGCCATATTTTATTAACATTCCTTTTAGTGTGTTATTATAGGAAAAAACAAGGTTGACCTTAAAGACTTTTAGCAATGATTTAATGCTTTCAATTCCATTAAAATAAGGCAACCGAGAATGTTCTTAGAATTTTCTTTCTCCGTGTTACTTACACTATAAAACTTTTTGTGGGTTTTATTATAACAAATATCTAATATATGTGAAGGATGGAATGATTGAAAGAGATCCTTGTTTTTTCCAGTTCCTTTCTTAGATGTTTTGATACATAGAAAACCATTACAATGTAAATTTAGTATTTATAGGAAACCAACTAACAACTTAACCTATGTTCATTCCTATTCAGGCCACCATCTTAACATAAAAATATCATTTTTTTTCTTCTTTGTTTTTACGAGCATTGCGCATTGTCAGTCCCCAATATTTGGATCAAGAAATTGAATACATAAGAAAAATAGGGAAAGATTTATGCTATCCTTCACATATATTAGATATTTGTTATAATAAAGCCCACAAAAAGTTTTATAGTGTTAGGTAACACGGGAGAAAGAAAATTCTAAAATCCCTATCTGTCAGTTACAAACCAACTTTTCGTGTATTGTTATTTCCTCATGTTATGTCCAGTTCATCTTGCTAAGTTAAAGGACGTTTGAATTTCTTTTAAGAAAGACCCCTCGCGGATACTCCGTTGTTTATATTCCCTCGTGGCATATAACTTTATTATAGGATTTATCACGTTCCTAACTTTCGTGATTCAGTTATACATACATACACACACACACACACACACACACACACACATATATATATATATATATATATATATATATATATATATTTATATATATATATGTGTGTGTGTGTGTGTGTGTGCGTGTGTGTGTGTGTGTGTTTGTGTATGTATGATGTATGTGTATGTGTGTGTGTGTGTATGTTTAAGCTTGTGTACTTAATCCGCCAACCAATTGCATGAAATATTTCACTTTTCAATCTGAAAAGGTTATTGTCATCATCAATGACTAGGGTATAACTTTTCCTGCTTGAATTTTTCTCTGTTAATGTTTTATAAAGTATTTTCTTTTCTCGCTCCTATTAAGTAATATTTTTCAGATTTTTAATGGATGCTTATCAAGAACCTATTAGTGATAAAACTATTGATAAAATATATATATATTCTTCCCATATGAAAAGTTCATCAGAATATTTTTTTTTTCACGTATCACTATTAATCCTTTGAACACATATGACGAATTTTCTTTATATTGTTTTGGTACGAAATACCACATTTTTCACTTGGTAAATATTATGAACCTAAAAGAAAAAAAATAATCCATATATAGACGTAAAATACAACTGATTTCGTCAATAATTTTTGAAACCGCATGAAGGCTGAGTTTATTTTCAGTAGCTCAACAGGATATGAACTTGATTTTCTTTTCCATTTGCAAATCGTTACTTGAACCTCTACATATTAAAAATTTCATTAGGAACTGTAATAACAGTAAATAAAGATTTTTCTTAGATAGTGACCCCCACAGGATTTTAACCCGGTATGTATCCAACTTTGAGGCCTGTTTATTACAACCCCATTGGGTATGACCATAAAAACATTAAACAAAAGACTGTCACTATCATAAAGATAATGGCCCCCGAGAAATATCCGTCCTAAACAACGACCCCTGAAAACCCTCGGGAGTCACTATCTAGTAAAGATCCTGGAATGCTCGGGGGTCGCTATCTAGTAGATCCTGGAATGCTCGGGGTTGCCATCTAGTAAAGATCCTGGAACCCTTGTGAGCCACTACCTAGTAAAATCCTCAAAAACCTAGGGGGTCTCTATCTAGTAAAGATCCTGAAACCCCTGGGAGTCACTATCTAGTAAAGATCCTGGAAAGATCCTGGAACCCTTGGGGGTCACTATCTAGTAAAGATCTTGGAAAGATCCTGGAACTCTTGGGAGCCACTATCTAGTAAATATCCTGGAAAACCCTTGGGGGTCTCTATCTAGTAAAGATCCTGGAACTCTTGGGAGCCACTATCTAGTAAATATCCTGGAAAACCCTTAGAGGTCTCTATCTAGTAAAGATCCTGAAACCCTTGGGAGTCACTATCTAGTAAAGATCCTGGAAAGATCCCGGAACCGTTTGGGGTCACTCTCTAGTAAAGATCCTGGAACCCTTGGGGGTCACTATCTAGTAAAGATCCTGGAAAGATCCTGGAACCCTTGGGGGTCACTCTCTGGTAAAGATCCTGGAATGATCCTGGAACTCTTGGGGGTCACTCTCTTGTAAAGATCCTGGAAAAATCCTGGAACCCTTGGTGGTCACTCTCTTGTAAAGATCCTGGAAAGGTCCTGGAACTCTTGGGGGTCTCTATCTAGTAAAGACCCTAAAACGCCTAGGAGTCACTATCTAGTTAAGATCCTGGAAGGATCGTGGAATCCTTGGGGGTCACTCTCTAGTAAAGATCTTGGAAAGATCTTGCAACTCTGGGGGTCACTCTCTGGTAAAGATCCTGGAAAGATCCTGGAACTCTTGGGGGTCACTCTCTTGTAAAGATCCTGGAAAGATCCTGGAACCCTTGGAAGCCACTTTCTAGTAAGTATCATGGAAAACCCTTAGGGGTCACTCTCTGGTAAAGATCCAGGAAAGATCCAGGAACTCTTGGGCGTCACTATCTTGTAAAGTTCCTGGAAAGATCCTGGAACCCTTGGGGGTCACTATCTTGTAAAGATCCTGGAAAGATCCTGGAACCCTTGGGGGTCACTCTCTGGTAAAGATCCTGGAAAGATCCTGGAACCCTTGGGGGTCACTCTCTGGTAAAGATCCTGGAAAGATCCTGGAACTCTTGGGGTCACTCTCTAGTAAAGATCCTGGAAAGATCCTGGAACCCTTGGGGGTCACTATCTTGTAAAGATCCTGGAAAGATCCTGGAACCTTGGGGGTCACTCTCTGGTAAAGATCCTGGAAAGATCCTGGAACCCTTGGGGGTCACTCTCTAGTAAAGATCCTGGAAAGATCCTGGAACTCTTGGGGGTCACTCTGTTGTAAAGATCCCCGAAAGATCCTAGAACCCTTGAGGGTCACTCTCTAGTAAAGATCCTGGAAAGATCCTGTAACCCTTTGTGGTCACTCTCTAGTAAAGATCCTGGAAAGATCCTGGAACCCTTTGTGGCACTCTCTAGTTAAAGGGATCCTGGAAAAAGATCCTTGAACCCTTGGAGGTCACTCTCTAGTAAAGATCCTGGAAAGATCCTGGAACCCTTGGAGGTCACTCTCTAGTAAAGATCATGGAAAGATCCTGAACCCTTGGAGGTCACTCTCTAGTAAAGATCCTGGAAAGATCCTGTACCCTTGGTGGTCACTCTCTAGTAAAGATCCTGGAAAGATCCTGGAACCCTTGGAGGTCACTCTCTAGTAAAGATCCTGGAAAGATCCTGTAACCCTTGGTGGTCACTCTCTAGTAAAGATCCTGGAAAGATCCTGGAAACCCTTGGGGTGGGCCACTCTCTAGTTAAAGATCCTGGAAGATCCTGTGGACCTGGTGGATCACTCTCATAGTAAACCCAAAGATCCTGAAAGATCTGGAACCCTTGGAGTCACTCTCTAGTAATGATCCTGGAAGATCCTGTAACCCTGGTGGTCCACTCTCTAGTAAAGATCCTGGAAAGATCCTGGAACCCTTGGGGGTCACTCTCTAGTAAAGATCCTGGAAAGATCCTGGAACCCTTGGTGGTCACTCTCTAGTAAAGATCATGGAAAGATCCTGGAACCCTTGGGGGTCACTCTCTAGTAAAGATCCTGGAAAGATCCTGGATCCCTTGGGCGACACTCTCTAGTAAAGATCCTGGAAAGATCCGGGAACCGTTGGGGGTCACTCTCTAGTAAAGATCCTGGAAAGATCCTAGAACCCTTGGTGGTCACTCTCTAGTAAAGATCCTGGAAAGATCCTGGACCATTGGGGTCACTCTCTTGTAAAAATCCTGGAAAGATCCTGGAACTCTTCGGGGTTACTCTCTTGTAAAGATCCTGCAAACATCCTGGAGCCCTTAGATGTCACTATCTAGTAAAGATCCTGGAAAGATCTTGGAACCCTTCGGGTCACTCTATAAGATCCGGAAAGACCTGATCCCTTGGATGCACTCTCTATAAAGATCTGGAAAAAGACCTGGAACCCTTGGGGGTCACTCCTCTTGAAAGATCCTGGAAAGATCCGGGAACCCTTGGGGTTCACTCTCTAGTAAAGATCCTGGAAAGATCCTGGAACCCCTTGGTGGTCACTCCTCTAGTAAAGATCCTAGAAAGAATCCTAGAACCCTTCGGGGGGTTCACTATCTAGTAAAGATCCTGGAAAGATCCTTTGATCCTTGGATGTACTCTCTAGTTAAAGATCCCTGGAAGATCTGGAATCCTTGGGGGTCATATATTATAAAGACCCTGGAAAGATCCTGGAAACCCTTGGGGTCATCTCTGTAAAAGATCCTGGAAAAGATCTGGCAACCCTTGGGGTTCAATCTTAGTAAGATCCTGGAAAGATCCTAGAACCCTTGGGGGTCACTATCTAGATAAGATCCTGGAACTACATCATTCCATCTTCCCCAAATAAACTAACCGTGATCGTGAAATCTAACAGATATCCTCAGACTTTTGAACTGAACTTGTATGCACTTTATTTGCTGATGTGAATTCGTGCATGTTTATTCAAATTTCTCAAATTTTCTCTTGAAATGATTTCTATGTACGTGTGCGAAAAGTTCCGGGTCTGCGTATGAACTTCATCTTTCCCGGAACATCTCACCTGATCTGGTGCGAAGCGCCTTATAAAGTTGGTGGTTGCTGGGAAAGCAAAAGTTAAGAGCGGCCTCCAGTTGCCTCGTCATTCATACGCTTCAAAGTTTCGATCAAGATAGAATCCTTGAGGCAAAACAATAAAGAACAAGTGAAATAATAAACTTCTTCGGCACAATCGAGGTTTCTGTACAGCGTACAATTCTGTATGACACTCTCGATGTGCTGCGGCATAAAACTCACAGCCATGACAGGGCAGCGCTCAGTTTCTCCCCAGATGAGGTCAAAGGATGGTGCGTCGGCGCCAGGCACCTTAAATAAAATAAAAATGCTGCGGCTATATGTCCACAATTTGGTATGGTTGATGATTGGAGGGTGGATGATCAACATACCAATTTGCAGCCCTTTAGAGCCAGCGGTTTTTAAGATCTGAGGGCGGACAGAAAAAGTACGGACAGACGGATAAAGCCATCTCAATATTTTTCTTTTACGGAAAACTTAAAACATCTTAAAGAAAATGGATTCTACAGTTTTAATATAATAGTTGAAAATGCTTTTTAGGTTATAAAATAGCCAATCAAGCATCCGTAATTTCTCTCTCTCTCTCTCTCTCTCTCTCTCTCTCTCTCTCTCTCTCTCTGAGCTACTTTTCTAGTTATTTGTATACTTGTAAGTTGCAACATTAATGAAAAATTACTATTGCTCACAGAATCTCTACAGGTAATCAATCATATTTATTTGGATTCTTACTGCGGAGTATTCTGAAAATTATGGTTAAAACCACATTAACATCCAATATGTCACTTTTAGTAGCTTGAACGTCAAGTCAGGTTAGGTTAGGTTAGGTTAGGTTAGGTTGGTTAGGTTAGGTTAGGCTCCAACTGCAGAATAATGGTGATAAAAATATTCTGTTCTTGCCACTGAAATAAGCTAATCGTAGCTTAACCAATATTATCAATAAAAAATCAATGTTTCATGATTTGATCTCTATTGTGGAAGCGGTAATTGCCTTGCTTTTCTTCTGATTTACTAATTATTATCAATAAAAAATCATGTTTTCATGATTTTATCTCTATTGTGGAAGCGGTAATTGCCTTGCTTTTCTTCTGATTCACTAATTATCATCATTATCAATAGAAACCACAACAATAGCAACAATTATATAGCAGTAGCAGTAGTGTTTCCTAATTTAGTTATATTTTACGATGTACAAGTCACCATTTCTTACCACTACTTGCTGTCTGCCACCAAACATTTACTTCATCTTTTATGTAAATTTAGTTCATCTTTTGTGTAAATTCAGTTCATCTTTTGCGAAATGTTCATGAAACATCTGATTTGCCAATTTTCGAAAAGTTTTAATGAAAAGAAAATGGGAAAATCTTAAAGTGGCTCAACAGTTCCAGAGACTTGGAACAAGATAAAAAAAAAACGTTTTTGAATGTTTGTTTACAAGAAGCTGCAATTAAGAACATAAAGACCGAGGTTCAGTCTGCAGTTTTGTTTTTTTAATTACGAAGAAGCATCTGGGAAACGGCGCCAGTGCTAATGGATACGAGAAAAGATTTCTCTCTTATGAAGTGACACTCATACTCTCTCTCTCTCTCTTCTCTCTCTCCGCTCTCCTCCTCTCTCTCTCTCTCTTCTCTCGCTATTATGTCAGACAGTTCTGAGACGCCAAGTAGGACGGCAAATGTCGAGATCTTGGTTCGAGCACTTATCCCCATCTCTCTCTCTCTCTCTCTCTCTCTCTCTCTCTCTCTCTCTCAGTACGTCAGACGCTTCAGAGACGCCAAATAAAACGGCATCTCTCTCTCTCTCTCTCTCTCTCTCTCTCTCTCTCTCTCATATCAGATGGTTCAGAGACGCCAAGTAGACTCTCTCTCTCTCTCTCTCTCTTTCTTATCTCTACGATGGTCAGAGACGCCAAGTAACTCTAATCTATCTCTCTCTCTCTCTCTCTCTCTCTCTCTCTACGTTTGATCAACAGTACGATATATATAATTAATCACGTATGTTACTGTTTAGGTGCTCAGATTCATTGCTATATTTAATTTGTTTCACATTTTCTCCTTTCGAATTCATACCCAACAAAGCATAATCATATATGATTCTGAGGATGATTTCTTTAATAAGGTAGATTAGAGGTTCTGAACTAATACACAAGGACACGCACATACGCGCGCGTTGCATACAGGTAGAATAGTGTTTTGAAATGCCTAATTAAAAAAATAACATTACACTGTGTAAACATTAAACAAACAGACCACCAAAGGTCTGAAAAATACTCACTGAAATCTCATGCTCCAAGGCCGGTCGTTATTAGCCAGACAACAACAAAAAATAAAAAATAAAAAACTAATTTCAGCGCATGATCTTTTTTCACTCTTCTGAAGAAGATGAGGTACGAAAAATATATTAGCTCTCGCCGGAAAATACGTCAAACTCTCCGTTGATTTGCCTTTGATTAATCAAGCGATTTTTTTCTAAATTTCTCTCTCGTATTTTTTCTCCTTCATTCTGCTTTATCTCATCACTGGAATTGCTGGAAAGAGTTGAATAGAAGGATTTGAATTTATTCGGGGAGGACAGTGTGTAGCAATTCTTACTGAAGTAAACTGTGAGCAGTGAATGAAATGGTAAGTAGATATATCAAAACGGTTCTTCATATCGCGATGATTGCATTGGAGAGAAAAGACTCTCTTGAGACTGTATCTTTATTATTATTATTATTATTATTATTATTATTATTATTATTATTATTATTATTATTATTATTATTATTATTATTATTATTATTATTATTGGTGTTGTTGT
>NC_061090.1:55123347-55133347 GCF_015104395.2 Macrobrachium nipponense | reverse complement strand
TCTTCGAAATGCCTTCTAGTCTCTGTCAGAGAAAAACGTCCCTAATCTCCACTGGTATTCTCCAGCAACTTTTCCCCTCTTTTAACTTCTGTCGAAAGTTTCTTTTGAAGCGACACAAACTTAGTTCACTTCATCAGCCTCATCTGCAGCAGAGATGTCATCTGCCCTCTGGGACTCGCAGTGACAAAAAGAGTAATCATCATCATCTTCTGATATGTGATGATATGGCATTATCATCAAGGCATGATGGATGCGCAGAGCGGAGATGGGACTTTTTTTTTTAGATCTCTCTCTTTCTCTATCTCTCTCTGTATATTACTTTCTATGTTAAAGAGCATCATTTACGAAGATGAATGTTACGTATGTTTGTATGTATCTGAAATAAATGCGCGCGAGCGAGTACATGAGTGTGTGGTACAAAAAATATAATGAGCAGGTGCGTAAACCTGCACGAAGAATTAGAGGTACCAAGAATGTATCTGGCAGTCTGCTTGGAACCTTCAAAGAGGACCGGTCTGCAGGAGGACGCTGCTGCAACCAAGAGTGACACGCCCTTCAGAAGCAGACACACACAGAACCAGCCACCTTGCGAACCGGATCACCTCGAGATAAACTTTGCAACCCTCCCAGCAAGCGAGGCAGCTTGCAAACCTCAACAAATTGCAACGAGCCTCTCAAGGTGCGATTGAAAGAGCAGCAGCATCCAGCATGTACAACTTCTCAGAGGATCAGTTAATATGAACATTCCAGCAGCAGTCTAATCGTCCTCACTCAAAGGAAGTTTGAGGCTCTCCAACAATGCTCACTCTTCAGACTGAATTGGGAAGCATTGCAAAAGCCTTGGAAGATTCCCAACATAAACAAGATAACACAACGATTCACACCGACTCGAAAGCCGTAATCAAAGGAAAAAACAAGAAAACATTACAATCCTACAAGTATCTGGGCAGTCGCCCCTCTTCACCAAAACAGAGGCCGACAAATAACATTAAACTGGATCCCAAGTCACGTTGGAATTCATAGAAATGAAGCAGACGCCCTTGCAAAAATCGGTCTGCAATGCAGTAGCGTAAGCATTAAACTGGGGCCATCATTAACCTAAATTACAAAGCAAAACAGTAGGACTGTGTCAACAACAAAAAGAAAGCAGTGTCAGGCAAGAACTGCCAAATGGTATTTAGAAACCACCAATTTACAGCCGCAAATTAGCAGTTATTGTCCACAGATTAAGATTCGGATATTTTTCTGCAACTGGCAAGGGATAGAGAATGAAACTGTCGCTGAGAGTATTTGCAAATAATGCCACTGATTTTGATAGCAAATGTATAAAAGAGAAAGCATTGCCCAAATAGCATATATATATCATATATAAATATAATATATATATCTATATATATATATATATAATATATTATATATATTATATAAAATATATTATTGTATATATATTATATATATATATATATATATATACACACACACACATATATATATAACATATATATATATATATATATATATATATATATATATATATATAAGTAGATAGATATATGTAGAATCCACTGGTCATTTTTACCAGTATTTTATTTATGAAATTGTATTGCCACAATTTGAGTAGTTAATAGGCACTGTGACTATTTACATTTCATATATATATATATATATATATATATATATATTATATATATATAGAATATATATATAGATATAATATAATATATATATATATATTATATATGTATATATATTTATATACTATCATTATATATATATAAATATACTATATATATATAATATATATATATATATTATATTTATATACTATATATAGAGATATCTATATATAATATATATAATATATAGATATATATATATATATATATATATATATATATTACTATATATATATATATATATAGATATATCTATATATATATATCTCTCTCTCATATATATATATATATATATAAAATTTGAGCATATTTCATTGTAATCAAAATCAACGCGTTATATATGTATATAGCTGAGGTCCTTATTAACATTATCAAGCTAAAAAGCATAATAAAGGAAAAAAATCTACAGAGCCTCCACCTTCGCTTCGCCTTGAAGATCTAGCGACAATTTTCGTAAAATTGGCCGAAGCGGGACACAATGAAGTGTTCTAGGAGTTGGATCCTTTGCCCCGGTAACAGGATTGTAGTTTCCCTTTGTGTATCCTTCGAAGGACTCCATTGTCCGGATAATGGGGCGGGGAAGGGTTAAGGGAATACATTTAGTATGTATATTCTCCTCGGTAGAGGAACTGGAATGAAGGAAGGAGGAATATGTCGACGGAGGTGATGATAGGAAACTCAAAGAAACAATAGTTTTTGTTGATTCCTAATATAAATCATATCATTATGATTATGAATATTCCCCCAAAGATGCCTATAATGTGAAGAGAGTAATGATTATATTACCATATCATTATGATTTCATATCATTATGATTATGAATGTTTCCCCTAAAAATGCCCATAATGTAAAGAGAGTAATGATTATATTACCATATCATTATGATTTCATATCATTATGCTTATGAATTTTCTCCCAAACCCAAAAATGCCGAAAAGAAGTGGACGAACTTCTTTCCCAGGAGGTCAGAAAACCCTTCTTCTACCGGAAGCCCTGCCCCTTTGAAGGGCTGCTTCCAGGTTTCCAGCGAAAGCGAGCGGACCTGGAGGGCGCTGGAGCAACTATTGCTTCACTCTTCTTCTTCTTCTTCCTTTTTTATCTTTTTTGGCACGTCGTAAGAGGGGAGAAGGAGAAGGAGAAGAAGACCTATTGCCCCCGGGAGCGAGAGACAGTAAATTTCCGCAAGAAGTCCTTCAGGAGGACGTATGGTCACGCCCGGAAGAATTACAGGGTCGGTTGGAGGGCGTCCATTTCCTCGACAGAAGGTGGAACTGTTTTGATATTCGTTTCGCTTTACTCTCTCTCTCTCTCTCTTAGCTAAGGGAAAAATTGGCTCTACAATTATTCCTAGTGCTTCTATTTTATGATGACTTATCTCTCTCTCTCTCTCTCTCTCTCTCTCTCTCTCTCTCTCTCTCTCTCTCTCCTAATTAAGGGAAAATGTGTCTTTATAAATATTGTAAGTAATGGTCTTTACTGCTGCCTTAACAGTAACTCTCTCTCTCTCTCTCTCTCTCTCTCCTCTCTCTCTCTCTCTCTCTCTCTCTCTCCTAAGCAAGTCACTTGGCAACAACTCCCCTCACCTCTTCTATCTGGTGATATCAACGAATTAAGATAGATTTGATAAAAAAAAAAAAAACTTTGCATATTTCTACAAATATTTGTCTTTTTCTAATGCATTTATTTCACGCCAGGGAGCGACCTGGAACGTAAAATCATTTCTCAAATGTTGAAGCGCATTTGGAATAGGGTGAAAAATGTCCATTTTTTCCTTCACTTTCGAATGAATTCTCCACACTTTTATGTGGTACAGTGATACGCTGATGGTTACCCGTTATAGTCCTTTTATTTTTTTAAACAATATCGCTTTGGGGTATAAAACGAATTCTTCTCAATCGTGAATGTTTAAAAATGTGCTTGTGTCTTTTTTTTTTTTAACTTTCGTATATTTTAACGTAAATAATGGCATTTTGTCCACTTCATCATTGTTGAAAGATTATGCTGAATCTTAAGTCTCTTTTTTTTGTTGAATGTTACTTTTGATTTACATTATCGCCATTTCTTTGAATCTTGCCGTTTGTTTAGTTATGGGATTGTTAACGAGTATTCAACTTTAGATAAGTTTGTTTTAAGTTTTTTTTTGTGGGTGGGGGAGGGGGGAACTGGAATTTCAGCACTAATGCATTTTTGCTATGCATTGCTATCTGATCGCATGTTTATAGACACTTTTCATATCAGTTTTCGGAACATTTCTGTTAACTAATAGATTAATTGGGAAAAACTCTCAATCGCGAGAGCATATATAATGTTCTAAGAGGTCCACAATAATAAAAAAAATATGTTGCGAGTTCGTGTATAATTTAAAAACACTTTACAAAGCTTTCGAACCCTTCCCTGAGTTCATCTTCAGTCCAAATGAACAATAGGTGTAATAGGAGGAAAACCTCACTGCAGTTACACTATGAAATAATTGTTAGAAGAGTACGTAGTGTGCCTAATTGTTCATTTGGACTGAAGATGAACCCTGGGAAGGGTTCGAAAGCTTTGCAAAGGGTTTTTTATTATACACGAACTCGCAAAATTTTTTTATTATTGTGGACCTCCTAGAACAAAATAGATTTTTCTTGGTTGATTTCATAAGCAATTCAGTAGCTCTCTTTTCAATACCCGTTGAATAACTGTCAATTCATTGCCGTCCCCATATATCCGTCCAGTGGTCTGAAATTCGATTCTCGGCTCGGCCAACGCGGAATCGGGAATTTATTTCCGGTGATAGAAATTCATTTCACGATATAATGTGGTTCGGATCCCACAATAAGCTGTAGGTCCCGTTGCTAGGTGACCAATTGGTTCTTAGCCACGTAAAAATATCTAATTCTTCGGGCCAGCCCTAGGAGAGCTGTTAATCAGCTCAGTGGTCTGGTAAAACTGAGATGTACTTAATTATCCCCATATCGCTGGCATTTGCAGACCCAAGCCCAGTTCGTCGGTTTCTGTGTGACTGGGTTGATATTCAAGGTATGTTATCTTTTGTATATTATTTTGGCCTCTACTTTGCTTTTCTGTAACAAAATCTTCTTTAGGATCTATTATTCCTGCCCATTCATATTACCCTTCTCTTCCACCTTGCTATGCATCCTCTTCTAACAATAGCTTCATAATGTAACTGCTTTTAGGTTTTCCTCCCGTTACACCTTTCAGACCCACCTATTCTCAATTTCCGGTTTTGCGCTGAATGACCTCATAGGTTCCAGTGCTTGGCCTTTGGCCTAAACTCTTATATTCCATTCCATTGACGCTGTGTTGACATTCAAGTTGGGTTTCCATTTGCGTGATATTTCGACTGGCTCTTTGATTTTGATATGGATATTTTCATATAATAGGGCGGATGTGTTACTTAGTAACTTTTCATCTTTATTATTTATTTATAGGTAACTTAAAAGCGTGTAAGGCAGTGGTCTTCAAGCTGTGGGCCATGGCACACTGGTAATCAGGTGGGCCACGGACAAAAAATGTAGAATTTGAATTTAAATAAACTATATAAAAATAAAAAAAAAGAAAAGTATTTTTTCTTTTATCCGGACCTATAATTACAAATAAACAGTATGTGTAAAAATATGTAAATAAATATATTTTCGTTTTCTTATTCTATCCCAGTAATTACTTGTTCACTAGTTAATTTTTAGATAAAAAAACGGACATGAAAAGACTCTGGGCATATTTGTATATTGAATTTATGAAAATCTATATTTTGGATTTATGGTAATAACATGTAATAAAATTCCAGTTCCAGGAACTATTCAAAATCTGAAGTAGTGGGCCATGGGTATTTGGCGATATATAAAGTAGGCCATGAGCTCAAAAAGTTTGAAGACCACTGGTGTAAGGGAACGAAGCACAGGTGGGATGAAGACCTAATCAGATGGATCCGGTGGTCCGAAGTTCGATTCTCGGCTCGGCCAACGCGGAACCAGAGGAATTTATTTCTGGTGATAGAAATTCATTTCTCGATAAAATGTGGTTCGGATCCCACAATAAGCTGTAGGTCCCGTTGCTAGGTAACCAATTGGTTCCTAGTACCCTAAAAATTTCTAATCCTTCGGGCCAGCCCTAGGAGAGCTGTTAATCAGCTCAGTGGTCTGGTAAAACTAAGATATACTTAACCTAATCAGATGGGAATCTGTACCTTAGATTACGTAAATCTCCATTGTCACTTTTTTTTAACTGAATTCCGTAACTGAAAATAAGAGAAAATTCCTAGGACCAACAAAACAGCAATGTTACCATTTTGTGGTTTTTCTTATCGATTGGAGTCAGCTAAAAATGAAATATGATAGTCTTAAAATTATCTCTGACAAGTTATAATGCAACTCTGTGATGCCTGAGCTCCAGAGATTCGCCTTTCTATGAAAATGGTAAATCTCAGAAAATGCCCAACAGTTCCGTCCTCCAATGGACCTCTTCTTGGAGCGATTATTTTTTCTTTAATAAACGCTCCAAGAAGAGGTCCATTGGAGGGACGAAATTGTTGGGCATTTTCTGAGATAAACCATTTTTATTTTCCTATGTGGAATACAATTGCATTACCATATCTTTGTGCCTAAGAAGACTACCAGTACTATACTTAAGGATGCAGACTGTATTCATTCTTTTTGCTTATGCACTGGAGTATATTACGCGATATATGCATATTGTTCTGCCCCTGGGCATATTATGCTTGAAAAGTCGACTTCTTTTAGCATTTAGAGTTAGAACCTTCTCTCCGTGAAAAGTCGACTTCTTTTAGCATTTAGAGTTAGAACCTGCTCTGGGTCTCACTTCGTCTCCATTTCGCAGAGAGATTAAACTGCGTTTCAACTCGAGATGTAAATGTCATAAGTCGATGGGGAGAGAGAGAGAGAGAGAGAGAGAGAGAGAGAGAGAGAGAGAGAGAGAGAGTCCTCTCTTCGCCTACCTATCACTAAAACACCTTCCTCATGAACACTTACGTAGTGCTTACTCTCTCTCTCTCTCTCTCTCTCTCTATCTCTCTCTCTCTCTCTCTTCTCCAACAGACATCAGTACACTCCCTCAGCCTCTCTCTCTCTCTCTCTCTCTCTCTCTCTTCTCCAACTGACACCAGTATACACCCCCAGCCTATCTCTCTCTCTCTCTCTCTCTCTCTCTCTCTCTCTCTCCCCAACCTATAATCAGTACACCACCCTTCCTCATAATATGACTTTCCACTTATCCTCTCTCTCTCTCTCTCTCTCATCTCCAACCTACACCAGTAGACTCTCCCCACCCCCATGGATAGACTTAGCACTTACCCCAGGCTCTCTCTCTCTCTCTCTCTCTCTCTCTCTGGGGGTGTCTACCAGTTATATAGCCACTTCACTTCTGCCTGTGTGACAACTTTCCCAAACACTTCAGCCAACACTTCACAGTAGGTGCGGTACAAGTGTTTGATTTCTCCTTCACATCTAACCACTGTATGTGGTCGAGATTATGCCGGAACCATATATTCATTTTTTTTTTTTTTTTTTTTTTTTTACTCTTTTTAAGAAACGCGCATGATCTATATCTCTTTTTTTTCATTGGCATATTTTAATGTAACTGTATAATAACCATTACTACTTTAAGAAAACTATTTACCTATCTGTCCTCACTTTTTCTGTCCGCCCTCAGATCTGGAAAACTACTGTGGCTAGAGGGCTGTAAATTAGTATGTTGATCATCCTCCTTCTAATCATCAAACATACCAAATAGCAGCCCTCTAGCCTCAATAGTTTTTATTTTATTTAAGGTTAAAGTTAGCCATGATTCGGGCGTCTTCAGCGATACAGGCCACCAGCGGGCTGTGGCTGCAAATTTCAAGGGCCGCGGCTGAGAGTTTTATGGGCCGTGTCTGAGAGTAATAACGAAAGGCAAAAATAATTACTTGCGACAGTCTTTTTATTAGTATTTTGTTAGTGTACAGAAGAATCGCGCTTTTCTTGTACAGAATAATCAAGGAACTAGATCTTTTGAAGTCCTCACTTATATAGTCGATTCATATCTTAGTAGTTATGTTGCAACAGCTTTTCTTGAATTCATTCAATTCGAAACACATGATTCAAACTAATGATCTTTACTTTATTATATGAAATATTCTTCTTCATTAAAATATTGTTTTTTTATATTCGACATTATTTTATTGTTTGATTTCTCTGTTTATATATAACGGAATTGTGTAATTTTCTTGACTTATTTAAGAGAACCTATCCATGATGTGCTCCTCAGTTTGTGAAATAGGCAACTGGGCTCTGACGTCAAACTGCATGCCTAATAATTTTGAATATCGAAAACGGCCCAGTTTCACTCCCCCCCCCCCCCCACCTACTTCTCCCACCACCTCTCTCTCTCTCTCTCTCTCTCTCTCTCTCTCTCTTTCTCTCTCTCTCTCTCACACTGCAATAAGATGCAGATCAGCCAAGAATTTCGTTGTCCAGCGAGAAGAAATTAAAAATTAAATCTCGAAGCAAGAGAGATGCTGCTGCCACTAGGACGAAGATTATTTTAAAAAAAACATCAAACATATAATTTTGCTTACAAGCCTCTCTCTCTCTCTCTCTCTCTCTCTCTCTCTCTCTCTCTCTCTCTGTAATGCAATATTGTGATTCCGCTCCTAATCCTTATTCATTTTTCTTGTTTAGGCCCTTTCCATATTACTATCAACTTTAAAAGTTTGTAATATTTATCTTTATCGTAGATTGCAACCCATCGTTTCATAATTCTTTTATATGAGACGCAGCGTCGTTTGCTTCAGAATTTTTATTGGAAATGAATTCTTACATTCTTCTTATGAAAGTAGTATAGTCGGTAATGATACCTCTTTGCTTACCTTTAAAACTCAAATGAGGATTCAGTAATTCGTGCATGTATTCACAAGCAATTTCTTATATATATTATGTACAAAATTTTTCTGTATGACGGGGATCAATAGCATTGTTTCCTATTTTATTTTAAATGTAATGGAAATTCCATAAAAAAAATATTAGAGGGAAATGAGAAGACTCTTTGTAATCTGACCGAACATTCTCTGTCAATTCGTCACAAATGAATCTTTTGCATTCAAAAGTAAACCTAAAGTTACTTTCACCAAGCAAGATTTAACGGTCAGCGAGCGAGCAGTCCGAGAGTTAACAGGAACAGGGCATAGCAAAATAAACAGAACGTGGTTTGGACACATGCAGGAGCAGAATAAACAACCAGGAGGCGTTCACTATCTAAATGCAAATTTAGTGAGAAAACGAATCCAAACGGTTTCCCATCCTCTTAGCGTCCAA
Organism: Macrobrachium nipponense; assembly: GCF_015104395.2. Taxonomy (NCBI): domain Eukaryota; kingdom Metazoa; phylum Arthropoda; class Malacostraca; order Decapoda; family Palaemonidae; genus Macrobrachium; species Macrobrachium nipponense. The sequence goes on along the minus strand of NC_061090.1, from coordinate 55,124,364 downwards.
TTGAACGATGCCAGTGGAAGACGCGATATGTAGCCTGAACATTATCACAGAGAGAGAGAGAGATGTATGAAAGACCGTAGTGCAGGTAGCAAAATAAGAATAGAAATAGTTAATAAAATCTCACCATAGGATAACCACGACATATTTTGTAAGTATAGGTCACCTACCCGAAATATTTTCAATTTTAACAAAACTAAAGCGCCCTAGGGCTTCCTAAGGGGACAGTCTTAGGAAGCCCTAGGGGGCTCTAGTTTTGTTAAAATTGAGCGTTTTTTGGTGGTAGGTGACTTATACTTACAAAAAGTGTCGCAGATATCTTATGGTGGGGTTTAATTAACTATTTCTGTAGGCACTGGTTTTTATTGTGTTACCTCCACTTGGGAGATTCATTCTCTGTGAGAAATGCATAAAATGAAAAGAAGTAATTGCTAAATGTCCTAGATTTTTATTATCATTATTTTTTTCTATTTTTCAAACAAACAAAATTGGAAAATGCTATTAGTTTTTCTTTCAGTTATGCTTCGACGAAAACATATAATATGAAGCTCAGTCACTTTGAATTGATACGCTTTCTATCTCTATCAACACAGAAACATAACATAATAAGTTGCTTTATTCTCTGTTGCCATTCAAGCGGTCTGCATTAAACAAATAAGAGTATCCGTTTCTTAATGTTAGTTATGTTATATTTAACATGCATACCGTACACACACACACACACAGACACACACACACACACATATATATATATATATATATATATATATATATATATATATATATATATGTGTGTGTGTGTGTGTGTGTGTGTGTGTGTGTGTTCGTATGTGTGTATGTATATATGTCTCTATAAATATATGTAAATATGTATATGTATATGTAAATATATATGTCCACAATGAATAGATATATCTGTATATGTATATACATGCATATATATATATATATATATATATATATATATATATATATATATTATATATATATATATATATACGTATCACTTACGCCTGTTTT
>NC_061090.1:55115847-55118347 GCF_015104395.2 Macrobrachium nipponense | reverse complement strand
GATCGACGTGTTTGTGAAGTATATCATAAGGGGGGAGGGTTCTTTGTCAATATAAACATCCGAATTCGTCTTTGGAAAAATAGTTTAGTATCTATCACAAAGAGCCAACGGTTTCGGACACGCTGAACTTCGATCACTCAAGCGCTACCCAAGGTCCTTTAAATGTATTCCGAATTTCCGAGTATGTGCCGTACCTTACCCGTGAGTTGACATGAAATGAAACAGACTACAATTGTGAATGATTTCCTATAATACAATCTGTATTTGGACAAAAAATTAATGCATAAATAGATAAATTACTAAATGTCAACTTAGTACACCAACCGGTCCTCCCTCCCTGCGAATAATAACTTGTAACGTCAGTAGCTTCCGGGCTTTCATTCCGAGTAATAGTGTAATAGTCTTGTCCAGTGTGTCGCAAACCATCGGCATTTCTGCTTGATTGTGCTTGTACCTGAGAAGCGTATCATCCATGTTATAGTCTGTGTAACTGAATGCTCAAAGGTGGGGCTGAAAACAAGCGAAATTGGGAAGCAAAGTGGCGTAGGAGAGAGAACTGTAAAAAGAAAAGACGGCTTGTTCCTAAGCTCATGGCGTTCCAGCCAGGGTTTTGGGGGTGGGTCGACCCAGGGGGAGAGATAGAGTGGAGGAGCCTCATAGTGGTAAGCTGGGACCTTTTATAAATTGCTGCACTAACGGTCAAGTTCACGTAGCATGTTATGGCGCGGGGGGATTTAACAGTGTTTCATCCCAATTCATCCTATGAGCAAGTACATCAGATTTCACCCAACGCTTTTGGACGACATTTTGAAACCTTCGTAATGTGAGAAACCGGTGACGTCATCCATTCTGCAGCTGGACGGTGCGCCAATGACGTCACTGATTCACTCCCTCTCACTCACTCTTACTCTCCCGCAAATGATTCACGTCACTGATGGGCTAAACGATTGCCAAATTGTCTACCAGATTCAGTCGTGGCGTGCCAATTCCACTAATTTGTCTCCAGTAGGAAAAATTCGGGCAGCGATTAAGTCTTGTTGGAGATAGAGGACACGGCGACCGTCCACAAACTTTGCATCGCCGTACGCTCCGATCTAGGACAACTTTGAACTCACGCCATACATCCCCCCCCCCCCCCCCTCAACCCCATCCCGCGCACACGGCAGAATTTGGCTGAATTGTATCCCCGATGGGCTTAATTAAGGTGGCGCTGAAACGGAAGGGCGGGCCTGCATGGGTGAGTGTTACAAATAACTTTCTTTTTTTTTAATTGTCTTGTGCTTGCCATTGTTTCTTTGTTAGATGAATTCAACTGAAAAAAGGGATCGTATTTAAATGGGGCCACATTGTACGTATATATATGTGTGTGTATGTGAGTGTGTATGCATACCCTCGTCACATGTATATTGTCATTAGTTTGGGTGTTTGTGGTAATAGATCATTTCCTTATTTTAGTCGCCCATTCATCGAACGTACTACTGTTTGTAAGACTCACAAATTAAATAGGTTTCAATTGTGGTTTTTTGTATAAGTAATAATATTCCCCTAAGACATCTTGACATCAGTGTTACTGTTTCAACTTCATCTTAATTATAAAATGGAAATAAATAGTTGACATGATCATTGTTTATCAGTAGAAAGATATGATTTAGTTTCCTGTTCAGTAGGATTGATGGTAATGTTCTCTTTAGACTTATCAAGTAAGATATTGCATTGGATGCTCTTGAGGGCGATAATGTTTGCTTCAAATTTGGTATATTATTTCTATTAATTTCTGCTAAATGGAGATTGCTTACAAATTTCAGCGTAATGCAATTTTTCACAGTTATCGTGTATGGTTAGTAGTCCTTTGGCACCCCAAACTGGGCGGTTTTTTTTAGATAAAACAAGATATTATCTTAACGTAATCTGATGTCTAGGCCTATATTTTGGTGTATTCTCGAATATCTTTCATTAATGTATTCCGCAGGGTTAACGATAAGTAATCTTGGGGGAATTTATCTTTAAAATATACAAAAGTGAAAAATTTCAAGGGTCTAGGATATCAACTTTGGTTTCTTTAATTTTATGATTTAGGATTCTGAGGCCAACTCAACTGGAAGTGTGATTGGACTTTAACGTGGCCCCAATTTACGTTATGTATCTATATATATTTATAGACTATATCCAACTACTATATATATTGATATATATTATATATATATATATATATATATATCATATATGTTATATATATATATATATATATATATCTATATAGATAATATATATATATCTATATATAATTATATGATTTTATATGCATTTATTTATATATTTATTGATTTATTTATCTCTTAACATAATCTGATGTCTATATTTTGGTGCATTCTCGAAAGTCTCCCTCTAGTGTTTACTTCAAGGTTAACAATTAAGTAATCTTTACTTCAAGGTTAACGATTAAATAATCTTTACTTCAAGGTTAACGATTAAGTAATCTTAGAGGAATTTATTTTATAAA
>NC_061090.1:55097314-55115347 GCF_015104395.2 Macrobrachium nipponense | reverse complement strand
CACGCTGAGACTCGTGTCCCTTTTCTCCCCTACGTCAAACTTTTTTTGGTCAGAGTTTTTTTGACGCCTTCCTTTCATTTTCACGGGTTCTTGCTCCCCCCTTTTCCATTCTATGCTTGGGAGCATCCAACAATGCTCCATTTGTCTCCGGGAGAAACGTAAACTCCCTTTTGTGCGACGCTCCTGACTTGACAAAAGATGACACAGCGAATAATGATACGTCATTAGTTTCAGTGTGTGTGTGTGTTTTTCATTTCAAGTCAGAGAGTAATTTATAGACATTTTCCCTTTCACGTTAAATTGTATCTTATTCCAATGAGGTCAGGCAAGAAAGACCTTTTGAAGTGGAAAGGAGAAAAGTGGAGGTGCAAGCAAAAATAGCGATTTTTTTTTTTTTATCATTCCGCCAATTATGTCGGTCAAAAGTTGTGACGCTCGTTTCTGAAGCTTTTGAAATTTAGCGGAATATTAATGAACATGGATATTCAGTATATTAATTAGGAACGTTCTAAGAAAATATACGTTTGCATCCTTATTTGAAATCGTATCTTCCGTCGTCATAAACTTTGAATGTAACAGCCAAGTCGTTCTATATAACATTTGAAAACCTTAATAAAAAATTACCATTTTTTTCATGAATATTTTGAAAGCGACTTGTTATCATCAGCTTTGAACTATTCAGAATTATATCTGAGTAATACAGCAAGATAACCTAGACACCGCCAAAGGTTTAGAATCTAGAAAAAAATCGATATTTGTAATTATTTTAAATTTTGACAACGAAATAGATTGGCTTTGATTGTCGCATATTATCCTAGAGACCAGCCATGCAGGCACATGATCAGCATCCCTTCTTCCTTACCACCCACGTAAAACCTGGGGAAAGAAGGGAAATGGCTAATGCTGACTCACAAGGCATAGACTTACTTAAAATCCTACCGCTTACTCGTATCATGCTCTTGGAGTGAACTCAGGACTAACCAGGTGGAATGCCGTCAACAATATCACTGATCCACCCACCTAGACCCTTCAATGACAGATACAATAGACCCATTAAAATGCTCTCGAGTTTCCTCTGTCAAAGGAATAATAAAGTCGAGAACTCTTTCTAAAAAAAGAATTATAACACTATTTTGAATAGGATTTTCGAGAAGACCTTTCAAGAGGCTTAGAACATTCCAAACTTTTAATTGAATACCGAGTTTCTCTCTCCTCTCTCTCTCTCTCTCTCTCTCTCTCTCTCTCTCTCTGGAATCAAGGAGGACATCAATTTTAAGGAAATAGATAGAGGAATGAAAAAAATAGAGAACTGATACTCTCTCTCTCTCTCTCTCTCTCTCTCTCTCTCCGTAACGGAGTCAAGGAGGACGTGAATTTTAAGGAAATAGGTAGATAGCTAGACAGAGGAATTTGAAAAATAGAAAACTGACTCTCTCTCTCTCTCTCTCTCTCTCTCTCTCTCTCTCTCTCTCTCTCTCTCTCTCTCTCTCATTGATACTACATATGAGGCAATAAAGCAGCATACCTACGAAGAAATAAATTACGATATGACAACAGAAAAGCAAATCCCGAAGAGGCTCTACCCAGATCTACACAATGACGGGAAAGAGGAAAAAATAGACAAGAAAGACAAAATCTGCAACCTTTTGAAAAGAGGGAATTGCAGATTTGGGAGAGATGTTACTACAAACATCCTAAGATATGTCAAAACTATGAAATATATGGTAAATGTGCATACTTAGATGGATATGGGGATGATTGCAGAGATCTGCATCCAAAAATATGTAAAAACCTAAAACAAGAAGGAAAAGGATGTAAGTTCGACAAAAAAATGCAAATATATGCACCCTGTAGCCATGAATCATAATCAAATAAATAACCAACCAAAGTAATAAAATCCAAAATAAGAAAGAAACAAATAAAGAGAGAAATCAAGAATATCAGGTAAAAAGAGAAAAGCAAACCACCAATGAGATATGCAGAGGTGTCAGCAAAAAAATTTCAAAGCATCAGCTCCGAAATTCTACTCAAGAGATAATAACTGTATTTATTATGCAAGAGGATATTGCAGAAACGGAGAAAATTGCAGATTCAGACACAAAATGAATAATTATGATGAAGGAAGATCAAATATTATGGAAAAGTTGGATTTTTTAATGTCAGAATTTCTGGAAATGAAAAAAAGAACAACATACCAGAACAGGAAAGAGACATGGGAAAATCCTTATTACTACCAGTATTAAATGAAGGAGAAAACACGCAAACCATCATAGTGATGAATGTGCAGGGTTTTAGTTACGAGTAACTCAAAAAGAAAAATAGAAGTATACTTAGAAGAACTAACCCAAAATGAAAGAAAATAGATATAATGAATATAAGTGAAACCTGGTATTCCCAGAGACTGGGAATGATGATCAAATAAAAGGGTTCAAAAACTTATAGATCAGATAGAAAAAATAGGAATCAAGGGGGAACCGCAATATATGGGAAAGACAAAAAAACAAGGAAAAATATATGAGAAATATAGTAACTCAGAATGTGAACTAATAGCGGTAGAATTTGAATCTGAAAAATTGATGAACATAGTAATATATAGACCTCCTAATACTAAAGAGTTTGACTTAATAATTGAAAAATTGGATGATATATGTAGAAATCACAAGGACTGGACTATTCTCCTATCTGGTGACTTCAACTTTCCTTTCGTAGAATGGAAAGAACGAATAGGAGATTGTGGTTGTACTTATACATATAAAAAGAGAGTATAGTAGTGCAGAAGATAAGAGGCAATTTGAAAAGCTATTAGATATGCTACTAGAATACAACATTCAACAAATAAATCACCTGCCAAACAAGAAAGGAAAATATTTACTTTAGACCTAGTATTTGTGAACGAGATGAATTATGTTAAAGAAATAATAGTTATGCGAGTATTTCAGACCATAATGTCATAGAATTAACAGTTCATTCCAAAGCAAGTGAAAATAGAGATAAGCAAGAAATGAAAAAGTGGGAAGGATATGGAAAATACAACTTCTACAGTAAAAATATAAATGGTCAGAAATTAATGAAGAATTAAACAAAGATTGGGATAACATTTTCGTAAGTGATGACATAAGGGTAAATACGGAGATATTATATAAAATATTGGAGAAAATAGTGGAAAATATATACCGAAGAAGAAAAGTAAACATCATTCATGCATACCAAGAGACAGAAGGATCTTGTTCAGAAAATCAGAAAGTGGAAAAAAGGTCTTGCAAAAGAAAAAAATGCATGGAAAGTTATAGAACTAAAAAGTAAGATAGAAAATGCAGAACAAAAGATTATACAATCAAAAGAAAATGAAAAACGGGACTTGGAAGAAAAAACCCTATTAAATATCAAGCAAAACCCCAACTATTATACTCATATGCGAAGAAGATGAATAAAAGAAGAATAGAAATAGGCCCTCTGAGAATTGAAGGGAGATTAACGAATGAAAAAAGGAAATTTGCAACATACTGGCAGAACGATATAAGAGAGAATTCACCCCTAGAATAGATAATGAAGATAATGATATAGAAGTAAAGGAAGAAAATAGTGAATATTTAGCTGACATAGAAATTAATGAAGCTGATATTGTGCAGGCAATTAATGAAATTAAAAAATGGAGCTGCTGCAGGGCCGGATGGAGTCCCTGCTATTTTGTTAAAGAAAGTAGTTCATTCTATCGCAAAGCCACTTGCAATATTATTAAGACAAAGTGTAGATACAGGCAAGCAATTTATGATGAGCACAAATTAGCATATATCACCCCTACTTTCAAAAGTGGATCAAGACTAGAGGCAAGTAATTATAGGCCTGTGAGTCTAACATCACATATTATGAAAGTGTATGAAAGGGTAATGAAGAAAAAATATTATGAAACATTTAATAAAAAAATAATTTGTTGAATATAGGACAACACGGTTTCGTACCCGGAAAAAGTACACAAACCCAACTGTTAGTCCACCGTGAGAACATATTCAAAAATATGAAAAGCGGAAATAAATGAAACAGATGTGGTTTATCTAGACTTTGCAAAAGCTTTTGACAAAGTAGACCATAATATATTAGCAAAGAAAATTAGAAAACACCAATATCGTAGATAAAGTAGGAAGATGGTTAAAAGAATTTTTACACAACAGAAAACGAGATAGTTATTGCAAACGATGAGAAATCGGATGAAACCAAGGTATATCCGGTGTCCACAAGGTACGGTGCTAGCTGCAATATTGTTTTGTTATTATGATTGAAGACATAGACAGTAATGTTAAGGATTCGGTAGTGAGTAGTTTCGCTGATGACACAAGAATAAGTAGAGAATTACTTGTGATGAAGATAGGAACGCTCTACAAAGAGACCTTAACAAAGTATATGATTGGGCAGGAGGTAAATAGGATGGTATTTAACTCTGATAAATTGAATCAATAAATTATGGAGACAGAGAAGGAAAGCTATATGCATATAGGGGACCTAATAATGAGGCAATCACAAATAAGGAAGCAGTTAAAGACCTTGGTGTGATGATGAATAGAACATGTTATGCAATGATCAAATAGCAATTCTGTTGGCAAAATGTAAAGCAAAAGGGAATGTTGTTACGGCACTTCAAAACAAGAAAAGCTGAACACATGATTATGCTTTATAAAAACATATGTTCGTAGTCCACTTGAATATTGCAATATGATATGGTACCCACACTATACAAGGATATTGCACAAATAGAGAGTGTACAGAGGTCCTTTACAGCTAGAATAGAAGAAGTTAAAGACCTAGACTACTGGGAAAGACTACAATCCTTAAAATTATATAGTCTAGAAAGGAGAAGAGAACGCTACATGATAATTCAGGCATGGAAACAGATAGAAGGAATAACAGAAAATATCATGGAACTAAAAATATCAAAGAGAGCAAGCAGAGGTAGATTAATAGTGCCAAAACTATACCAGGAAAAATAAGGAAAGCACACAGGACATTAATCCACTACGCACCAGCATCGATAATGCAGCGTCTATTCAATGCGTTGCCAGCTCATCTGAGGAATATATCAGGAGTGAGCGTAGATGTGTTTAAGAATAAGCTCGACAAATATCCTAAACTGCATCCCAGACCATCCAAGATTGGAAGATGCAAAATATACCGGAAGATGTACTAGCAACTCTCTGGTAGACATTAGAGGCGCCTCACACTGAGGGACCTGGGGCAACGAACGAACTGTAAGGTCTGTAAGGTAAGGTAAGGTCTCTCTCTCTCTCAATGGAGTGAGGGAGGACGCGAATTTTTAAAGGAAATAGAGGAATGAAAAAAATAGAAAACTGATACTCTCTCTCTCTCTCTCTCTCTCTCTCTCTCTCTCTCTCTCTCTCTCTCTCTCTCTCTCAATGGAGTTAGGGAGGACGTGAATTTTAAGGAAATAGATAGATAGAGGAATAAAAAAGATAAAAAAATAGAAAACTGATAACATTGAAAACAGCTTACCCTTCAAAATGAAGCCCTAGCGAATCAATTACTGCTTTGCATGAGGGCTTCGTCATTGAAAGAGATGTTTTGATCGCCGCTGTAGGAGAGAATCCCAGTATGAGCATCGGCTGCTATTTGTCCGACCTTTATTCGTCAATATTCTGCCCCCGGATCCCAGCGACCTCGTCGTTTCAGATAGCGCTCCGAACGAGTTCACTCAATCATTCATACCGGCAGCCTTTGATGCATCCAGAAGGTTTACACGACGGGTACAAGAGAGAGAGAGAGAAGAATGTAAGGAGGGAGAGAGAGAGTTTTGTAAATCTTGTCTTCGATATGCTTTGATTCCATACCTTATCTCTCTCTCTCTCTCTCTCTCTCTCTCTCTCTCTCTTACTTACCTACAAATCCTCCCCTCTTTCACCCTCATTGCTTATTTATCGTCTCTCTCTCTCTCTCTCTCTCTCCTCTCTCTCTCTCTCCTACATACAAGTCCTCCCCTCTTTGACCCCCATGCCTTATTTGTCGTCTCTCTCTCTCTCTCTCTCTCTCTCTCTGTGTGTGTGTGTGTGTGTGTGTGTGTGTGTGTGTGTGTACATACGTAACTTAGAAGAAGAAAGTAGATTCAGGAAAAATAAGTATATAAACAAATAGACGATTAAACATTTTCTTCCAGAAAAATCAAGAAACAAACAAATACATGATTGAATGAATGAACAAATAAATGGATGAATGAATGAATGGGAAGTGAACTTAAAGCTTGGAAACTCAACAAATAGATGATGAAGTAAATGAGGAAACAAATAATGAATGAATGAATGGGAAGTGAACATAAAAAGCTTCTACATCCGACAAATAGATGATGGAGTGAATGAGGAAACAAATGAATGAATGAATGAATGGAAAGTGAACATAAAAAGTTTCTACATCCGACAAATAGATGATGGAGTGAACGAGGAAAAAAATGAATGAATGAATGAATGAATGAATGGAAAGTGAACATAAAAGTTTCCACATCCGATAAATAGATGAGGGAGTGAATGAGGAAACAAATGAATGAATGAATGAATGAATGGAAAGTGAACATAAAAAGCTTCTACATCCGACAAATAGAAGATGGGGTGAATGAGGAAACAAATGGATCAATGAACGAATGAATGGAAAAGAGAAGAACATAAAGTTCATAGGAGCTTCCCTCACACGACCCAGGAAGTCGACGTCCCTCCCTCCCCCCGTGTTGCAGACATATCCCAGGCAACAGAGGGTGGAATAATCAATGTAACTTTGCAGGGGACATTAAATAGAGAGTAGTACTGCGAGAGACGCAGGATAAAGAGTTGATGGAGGAACAAGGGATGGAGAAATACTTGAGCAGAAGACGAAAACAAAGAGGGAATCGGAGGTTAAGATGGAGGAGGAGGATGATGATGGAGATTAGTGACCGGACGACCAGCGTCCTCGATTCGTTCCTCTCTCTCTCTCTCTCTCTCTCTCTCTCTCTCTCAGAAGGGACTGTACATTGATAATGCTCTTCAACATGGGTACAATACAATAAAATGTGAAAACCGTGTTTTAAATAATGCGATAAGACATGCTTATTGAAGGACAAAATTTATTTGAAAGGAGAGAGAGAGAGAGAGAGAGAGAGAGAGAGAGAGAGAGAGAGAGAGAGAGCCTTTTTATAATGTGCCTCAGTTTTCAAAAACCAAACAGATCCATGGAGTGTTTGTATCTGTCCTTTCCTGTGGAATAAAGAAATATAAATAAATGAACTAACGTAAATTGGACCTTAATTAAAATATATAGCAATATGATAATGGAATTGACATAAAATTGGTACATTCTGCACCGGGCATCCTCATACAAAGGCCAGAGCTATATATATTTTCAAATAGCTTTGCAGTCGTCGAAAATGTTTGCTTAATTTGTCAGTGGTTGACAGACTTCTCTCGATCAGCCTCTCTGTTAACTTTCTCTCTCTCTCTCTCTCTCTCTCTCTGTGTTCCTTTTTCGAGAGCCGTCAAACCTTGACACCACCTCTATACCCACGCCTTCCTGAGTGACAAAGGATTCCACTGACTTCTAAAGGCTGCATTATTCCCACCTTCTTTGTCATGTCCGGAACGTTACACAGGCCTCCAGTTAGAGAGCACCCTGATTGGGGGCCCCCGCCCCCCCCCATGGGCCGGGGGCACCGGGTGCCCGGGGGAGGGGGGAGGGGATCAGGGGGAATCTTCAAGGTTATATAAGAGAAACGGGAAATAATGAAATAATATATAATATTATTTAGCGAGGGAAGGCAACGTTGGTCATGATCAGAAGTTTCCACACACATTATATATATATATATATATATATATATATTATTATATCTATATTATATATATATATATTTATATATATATATATATATATATATATATATATATATATATGTGTGTGTGTGTGTGTGTGTGTGTGTGTGTGCAGGGTGAATCCTCAAGTTCATATAAAGGAAACGAGAAATAATATATAATTTAATTATTTAGCGAAGAAAAACATTGCTGGTCCTGATCAGAAGTTATATATATATATATATATATATTATATATATATATATATATCTATATATACATTATATATACATATATATATATATATATATATATATATATATATATATATATATATATATATATATATATACACATACACACCACGCATATATATATAATATATAAATCTATATATATATATATATATATATATATATATATTATATATATATAGGTATGAATGACATTCATACGTTCATATCGTGATTATTTATATGAATATAAAACACATATATCTGGTCGTGTGTATCTGCGTGTGTTAGTGTTTGAAGTCTACAACATACCCTGAAAAATATTGACGCTTGATTTTTCTTGTGATATAATTATTATTCCTTCACAGGTGTCATTTAACTCTCTCTTGATCTCCGGCTGATCTTTCTCGCGCGCAAATGACCAAACGTCCTTTGATCTGGTGTCAAAGCAAAATTAATTCTTTACCGGCGTCATTGAATGGAAGAACCGTAAAACGCCTCTTTGTTATGCAAATTGCAAAGTCTTCTCAGCGGTTTGTTTCCACTCCTCTTCCTCCGTTTGTTCACGGCACTTAATGGTTAAAGTCTCTGATGTCAAATATACAAAGTTGGCTTTTCTAATGTATATCTATATATATATATTATATATAAATTAATGACTGGCAAAAATCCACTGTTACAACAGAACTCCGTCTAATAAAAGGAGCCTATAGAAACGCCAACATTATAGAAAAAACAGCTAAAGGTGCCCAATGGTCCCCCCCCCCCCCTAAGGAAGGAGAAGAACAAAGCAGTTCCCTTTTTGAAACATATTAACCTTTTTAATTTCTCTAATATTTTTTGGCGTTTTTCGTTTTTATGGGCTCGATATATATATATATATATATTATATATATATATATGTGTGTGTTGTGTGTGTGTGTGTTGTGTGGTGTGTATATATATATATATATATATATATATATATATATATATATATATATATACATATATATATATATATATATATTATATATATATATATATATATATATATATATATATATATATATATTTTATATATATATATATATAATATATATAATGTGTGTGTTGTGTGTATGTATATATATAATACAGATATGTATATAAATATTTATATATATATATGTGTGTGTGTGTGATGTCTATAGCCAACACAGAATAGTCTGGCTTGGGATTTACAGATAATAATTAAATCAATTCCCTCTTTCCATTTCCAATTAAAACGTTACCTAATATACACGTTGTAAGCACTCTTCGTTTGTAGCATCAGCAAATGTTTGCCTCATTTAAACCGTTAGCTTCTCCCTTCTGAGCTCTCTTCTCTCTCTCTCTCTCTCTCTCTCTCTCTCCTCCTCTCTCTCTTCTCTCTACACTAATATCGAGGAGTTCCTTTGATATCATCCCTTGTAACTTCCCGTGCTTACAATATCCAAGTAACTAATTTCGGGTCAGAGGGAAAATCTTGTTCTTATATATATATATATATATATATATATATATATATATATATATATATATATATATATATATATATATATATATATATATATATATATATATACTATACAAAATTAGTTACAACTAAACAGTGGCATTAAGATAATAAGTTAATGAAAGAATATAGAAATAATAGCAGACTAAAGATTAAATTCACCCCGAAAAAAACAAAGGGCTAAATCTCAAAAGGGGAAGGAAGGTGCAAGTTGTAAGAGAGAGAGAGCGAGAGAGAGAGAGAGAATAGAGAGATGAGAGAGAGAGAGAGCGCGGCCGAACACATGGCAATAAATCCCAGGTTTTACCGATCTGGAACCTTTGCGTTTTTTTCCAGAAAGAGAGAATCATTCCTCTTACTTAAAACTAGGTCAGAGCTATTCATTTTCTCTCTCTCTCTCTCTCTCTCTCTCTCTCTCTCTCTCTCTCTCTCTCTCACAATATATATAGACATATATATATATGTATATATATATATATATAAAAATATATATATATATATCACTATATATATCTATATATCATATAAATATATATATTATATATAGATATATATTTATCTCTATCTAGATATATATATATATAGTGTTAAATTTACACATTGGGGAGTAAAGATGGTATACTTAGTACATTGCAAATAGAGATGTTCAGTGTATTTCAGTCTTAGCCATAACTCAGACATTCAATTCCACTTGGTATAGAAGTCAGCAAAAAACATAATATGTAACAACGGGCAAGTCAGTCTAACCAAAAAATTTGTAAGAACTTACAACATACTGAGAAGACTCAAAAAAATAATATTGAAAACATTGATCTTACTGCCCGCCTCTCTATATATGCATCACAATCTGGTGAGTGGATGCTGTGCTTCCATCATCCCGTGAGAGAGATCTGTCAGAGGCTGAGAGAGAGAGAGAGAGAGAGAGAGAATTTAAGTTGGGCGTATATATCTCGCACCAGACGTCACTCAAAGCGAGAGATTTATGACAAAAGACAGGAATGTTTGTCAAGGGATTTCCTCAAATCCAAGTAAGATGAAATCTGTCTGTGAGTTGGCTGATTATAGAACTTGTGATGTTCAGGTTCTAGTTGGATTTGAGACTGATTCTTATTAAGGCGTGACATTTATTCGAGATAAATTAGTCTAACAGATATTTTAGCTTTCTCGGAGAGCAAGCCTACAAACTACTTTGTTGTTGTTGTTGTTGTTCTTGTTCTTGTTCTTGTCGGGGGGTTAGAAAGCCCTAGGGAAAAGCCTTAAAAGGTCTGAAAATGGTGTTCCACGTTGAGTTAAAGATGCAGGAACTTTAGGATAGGATTTTTATGATTTATTACAATGAAATTGTAAAAAAAAAAATGTGCATGTTAAACAATCCAGAACAATTATTTCTAATAAAATATATCGTACCTTTACCTCCACGCGAAACACCATATTCAGACATTTTTAGGCTTTCCTACTTCTCTAACAAGAAAAACAACAACAATAATAAAGTAGTTTGTAGGCTTACTCCCCGTGTAAGCGTAAGTGATTCGTAATAGAATAATCCCTTGGGGACAGCCACTTTCTAATAATGATCTAATAATGAAAAGCATCAGAAATAAGATGCATATTTAGTTCTCGCTTCAGAATCAGGTATTCTTCATGAGACGACAGCAGAGGTCTTTTCTGAAATGATCACATTTCAAGCCAAATACCGATAAAACTCAGTGTTATCGTCGTTTAAGGAATGAAATATCCGTATATAAATTACCACATTTCAAGCCAAATACCGATAAAACTCAGTGTTATCGTCGTTTAAGGAATGAAATATCTGTATATAAATGACCACATTTCAAGCCAAATACCGATAAAACTCTGTTATCGCCGCTGAAGGAATGAAAACTATAAAAAAGTGATCACATTTCAAGCCAAATACCGATAAAACACGAGTGTTACCGTCGCTTCAATAATGAAAAATCTATATAAATCTATATAAAAACGATTTACATTAAAAAATAAAATACCGATAAAACTCTGTTATCGCCGCTGAAGGAATGAAAAACCAATATAAAAATGACCACATTTCAAGCCAAATACCGATAAAACTCGGGTGTTGTCGTTGCTTAAGGAATGAAAAATCTATGCAGATCTATACGAAAGTGATTTAGTGGCCTTCTAACCCGTCAGTCATTAACGGGAATATTACAGACCCGGTAAAATTCAGCGCTGCAGGTACTTACCCGATTTTTGAGACTGTCAATCACACGTTGCCTCACATCCATAATTTCATGAGAGACCAAGTGGTTAAAACACTCGTGGAAAGGAAAAATACAATTATTTTCCCCCGTTCCAGAGGACATTAACCTCTGGTGTGTGTTGGCACCTCGCTAATATATTGCTCTTTTTCCTTCGGTTTCAGGGGACAAAAGAATTTTACCTTTTGTGTGTGTGTGCGTGCGTCGGTTTCTTTGAAGCGTGGTCTCGAAAGCTAGTGGTTATTTTGTAGACGTGAGTATTTTATGTAGTTAATGTTTATTCGCTTTTAGATTTTGTTTTTAATGATAAATATGCAGACATTTTTATTCTTTATTTTTACATAGGATAGAATCGATGCAGCTTACTTGTCAGTATGCTGATGATATTTGAAATATTGGGTAAAACGTATTTCGTAATTTTAATATATATAAGTCAACATACAACGTCTCTATAACCTGTAATGAAAACTTCTGACCGCTTTATAACAACGAATAAGAAGATGAATATTTTTATTCGTAATGGTAGTCATTGTTGTTTTTTTTATCATACAGGAAAAATATTTTCCACCAGGAGAGCCAAGGAAGCCTCAACTTCGACATATTGGGTCACCAGCATAGGGAACGAATTCTTCTCCCGCCGCCCCCCCCCCCCCCCCCCACCTCCCACGCCCCCACAACCCCCACCTCCCCACATACACAGTAGAACGTGATCGAGGGAAATGGTTTAAGTTGTCTGGGAATTTCCTTCGACTTGATTCAAAGGGTTTTGTATCATTGCTTCCTTGAATGCCATCTGTTACCTCCCCGTAGGAAGGGGGGTTAGTGTTGTCAGTGCACCTCACGCAGTCCACTGTAGGCATTGTTACTTGATGTTTTTGCAGCGTCCCTTCCTGAGGCCCCTAGCTGCAGCCCTTTTCATTCCTTTTACTCTACCTCCTTTCATGTTCTCTTTATTCCATCTAACTGCTAAGTAAAGACTGCTAAGTAAAGGACGGGAAGTCGAAAGGCCTTGCAGAACTCCGCCGTTTCTCTTTCCTTCGTGGATTTTGCCTATTATTATTCATCGCGTTCCATCTAATTTATTTAATATATATATATATATATATATATATATATATATATAGATATATATATATAGTAATATTTACATATATATATACATATATTTTATATATAATTTACGTGTGTGTGTGTATCACTTCCATCTGACTTGCGATATTTTCATTTATTTCATTATTTATTATTATTATTTAATTATTTTATATTATTATTAATTATTATTATTATATTATTTCTTGTTGTTGTTGTTGTTGTTGTTGTATATAAAATGGAATTTTACCTTTTCTCATAAAAAAATAAAAAAAAATAAAAAAATTTATATGAGAAAATTCCCGATACGACATCCGCACCGATTAAATACGAGAGATATATATTAGTCTTTGGACGCGAGCGTAAACACTTCACTTAATTACCCAGCAGCTGATTAGTCCACTAAAGAGAAGCATTGATGACTCTCTCTCTCTCTCTCTCTCTCTCTCTCTCTCTCTCTCTCTCTCTCTCTCTCCAGTGACTGAAGGATGGCTGAAGGAGTTTAAAATGCTGGCCGCATTAATTCTGTACAATTCACTCATCCAGCGAATGAGTCGGTTTGCTAAAATTCAGGCTTCAACTCTCTGGAATTTGGTGGTTGAAAATTCTTGATGAAGTTGCTAAATCACGAGAAGCTGATCTATTCATTTATTCACTAATTAATAAAGTGTCTCGTGAGAATCCTTGGCTTGTATTTTATTTGGTTTTCTTGGGACTCATGTATTGTTAATATTTTTATTTTTTTATTTGTTATTTTTATTATTATTGTACTATTTTAATTTTGCTTTTATTTTTATTATTTTCATTTTTATTATATACATATATAAAACTAAATAAAAATATATATATATATATATATATATATATATATATATATATATATATCATATACATATACATATATATAACGCACACGCATATATATATATATATATATATATTTTTTTTTTTTTTTTATGCATGCATGCATTTGCGTGTACGAGCGAGAAGACTTCGTAGAACGTCTTATAATTGCAGCGCATTTATTATTATTTTTTTAACCTTAAACGAGAATGAAAAGAAAATTGAAAAGGGAAGACTTCTTGTAACTGTGACAAGGTTAAGCAAACACTGCAGAACGCCCTCTACTACCATGTTTGAAAATAAGTAAACACACACATACACACACAAACCAAATGGATATGTCAATAACAGAGAGAGAGAGAGAGTGGACAAGCCATTTGCATCAATTGCCATTCGTAATCAACGTCTTCATGCGAGCTTGTTAAAAATATAGAAAATGCACCCTGTGTTCATGATATGAAGCAGAAAATGGAAATTCTGAGAATTCTTATGGTTTGCAATAAAATGTAGCTCTCTCTCTCTCTCTCTCTCTCTCTCTCTCCGTAGAACTAGGTCGTCATATCGTTCACCGAAAAAAGCTTAGTCATAGAAAAAGGGTCCTTTTGTTGGGGACGCTTAATAAAAATGGAAAATCAATGTGCCCTTTTTTTCTAGGGCTGACGTCGAGGCTTTTCTTCATTCGTTGCTTCTAATGAAGATTAGAAGACTCACAGGCAACTCCCCCCCCTCTCTCTCTCTCTCTCTCTCTCTCTCTCTCTGTCAGTTAGCTCTCAGAGAAGAACGAAAGTAATTAGTTTTGTAATAATGTTAAAATACTTGCTAATGTAAAACTGATTTACATTGAACCTGAGAGAAATCCCCGCCTACCGATTCGGTAGTCGCAAGTCCGACTCCTTGCTCTGCCAACGTGGAATCAGAGGAATTTATTTCTGGCGGTTAGAAATTCATTTCTCGATATAATGTGGTTCTGATCCCACACTAAGCTGCAGGTCCCGTTGCTAAGTAACCAACTGGTTCCTAGCCACGTGAAAATATCTATAATCCTTCAGGCCAGCCCTAGGAGAGCTGTTAAGTATATGTTAAACTAACATATACTTAGCTTTTGAGAGAAATCCCGTTCGTATAGAAACTAAAAATAAAACAGGAATTGAGTTTAGGTTAGATATTTAAGTTGAAGATTGCGACAGAAAAGTCAACAAATATCCATTTATAATAAAAAAAAAGATGATAACGAAGATTTAGTTAACTTACAAACAGGGGTCTGTTTTCGAGAATTGCTAGAATTGCTGATAACGCTACGCACGCATTTGCTATATCATCTATCTCCGAAATATTCTCGACTAACTTCGGATGCCTAGCAACAGCGCAATCGGTTTCAGTCCTGGATTCCTGTTGGGCAGCGGGAGAGGAAGAAATGTAAACAAATGGGTCTCAGTGGATCTGCTACTTTTGGGGGAGAAGGCTTCAAAAGTTCGCGGGGAATATGATATGCATGGTGCCCTTGTTTGATAATTTGGAATTGGACGTAGTGAATGATTCTATTCTAGAGAGTTAAATATGTAACTGTACACACACACACACACACACACACACACACACACACATATATATATTATATATATATATATATATATATATTATATATATTATATAAAGTAGTATATATGTATTATATATTATATATATATATATATATATATATATATATATATATATATATATATATGTTGTGTGTGTGTGCGTGTAACATTACAGTGAACTTTGTTATATTCACGAGTATTAAGCCCCAAACATAATCCATTACTTTTTAATATCCAGTTTATTGTATCTTGTAACTCATGGAAATTATAACTGATAATTGACTCGTCTAAAGTGGGATTCGAAACGCTTCCTGTTTTAGAAATACCGATGCACAGTGACTTTCGACCACTGAGCCGCCATCAAAAGAGGTATGAGATGATACTGATTCCAGTGTACATCCACTTGCCCTCAGACCTTAAATACTACAGAGGCTAGAGGGCTGCAAATTGATTTGTTGATCATCCACCCTCCAAACATCAAACTTATCAAATTGCAGCCCTCTAGCCTCGGCAGATTTTGGTCCATTTAAGGCTGAATATGAACGTGCTTCTGGCAATAATACAGGACAGGCCACCACCGGGCCGTGAGTAAAGGATTCATTATCTGCGGCTCTTTCTGCATTATACCGGCCCACCGATAGATCTATTTTCGGTGGCCCTGATTATACGCTGTAGCGGCTGTAACAGAGAACTTGATTGAGCTGAAGGTTATTTACTTAGGAAAATATTTCCACGATTTTGTTTTTTGAATTGTCTGTTCTGAAAAAAAAAATTATAGTTGAAAAATAATTGTGCATTGAAATCATTTTTTTTATGATTTCATTCATTAACCTCATACTGTTGAATTTTATTTTTATTGACGGTCTCCATTTCATATACTAAGCTTGAAAAATATGCAGTGTAAATTCTCGAATGCTATTAACCTTTGCCTGTTCTATTTTTTTTTTTTTATAATTGAAAAATAACTGCGCATTTAAATTTTTTTTCTCTGAGTTCATTCATTAACTTCATATAGACTACTGACGCATTTTATTTTTATTGACGATCTCCATTTCATATACTAAGCTCGAAATATAGCGAGTGCAAATCCTCGAATGTTATTGACCATCCAAATGATGGAATAATACTAAAGAAAATTCCACTGAAACTGATTTTCAGATATAAACGTTCCCTTACTGCAAGTTTTGCGTCCACTTCAGAAGTCACAAAAATGAGCAGACGACCATTTTCCGAATGATCGAATATACCCTACCGGTCGCTTTCATCCTTCCGGACAAGCGACCAAAAGAAAAAAAAAAAAAAAAAAAAAAAGCACGAGAATGAAAAATGAAAAAAATCAAAATAAGCCATTTTCCTCGTTCAAAGTTATATACTTCTGGCCCCAAAATGCGATCAAAGGTAAATACGTAATTCGGCATTGCCTTTGATGCTTTGCAGGAAATGCATGATTGTACGGCCCATTTCGCTTTTATGGCACAAATCAGCGGGAAAATGGGACTTAGTTTCACCGGTACTTTTGCGCCGCGTGTTTAATGAAATGGAGTTTGGTAAACATTTATCAAAGCAGGTCTTTTTCGCTGAGTTCTGAGGGGAAGCGATGGAACGGAATTCCACAGAATAAATCGTACAAGTCATGCATTTAGCAAGATTTGTCCACGCGCGCTGGCATACACACAGATACACACACACACACACATATATATATATATATATATATATATATATATATATATATATATATATATATATATACATATGTGTGTGTGTGTATAGTATACTATATATATATATTTATTTATATGTGTATATGTTTACATATAAGTTTTAGCGTGTGTATGTAGTGTGTTGTATGTGTGTGCGGTTTGTGTCATTATGCGAGTTTATATGTATATATATACACATATATGGTACGTCTTTGAGCGAGTGTATATATGTCTACGTTTGTCAAGTTAGAAGGACTCTCTCTCTCTCTCTCTCTCTCTCTCTCTCTCTCTCTCTATTAGAAGGGGTTTAAGCGAGAGCCACAAGTTTATTACCATCCATCAGGCAAATAGATTATCAAAGACGAATAGAGAGCCTGAACATGTATGGCTTAGAAACACGACGATTGCGAGGACAACTAATAGAAACATTTAAAATACAGAAAGGCATAACAAAAGTAGACAGTAACCTATTTACGTCAAACGAAAAACCAGACAAGAAACAATAGATGGAAACTAGAGCTGAAGAGATACAACGCATTCATTATGGGAACTTCTTTACATAAAAAATATGTGACACATGAAATAAACTGCCACCAGGAGTTGTAAACAGAAACAGTGTGGAAGAGTTTAAAAGAAAGCTAGACAAAATCATTAGGAAGGACACTGTGAATGAAGCAGTAAAACCTGCTCATAGAGATAATTGAGCACACGATGTCTTTGAGACATCCTAATCCTTGTAACTTCTCGTAACTCTCTCTCTCTCTCTGTACAATTATTATATTTCAACCATGAGCATTAACTGATTTTGGGGGGTTCAAATGTCGGCAAGTGACCGTATAAAAAGAGAAATCAGACTACATAGGGTCAAGTATTTGGTGATAGCGTCTACTAACTGTCCATAAATACTGTAGTAGATTCACATCAGCCGTGCATCAGATGTCTAGGCCAGTCCCTTACGACGCTCCTGATTGGCTGTTGATAAGCCAATCACAGGGCTGGAAACTCTCAGTCTCTCGAG
>NC_061090.1:55052314-55084814 GCF_015104395.2 Macrobrachium nipponense | reverse complement strand
ATATATATATATATATATAGAGAGAGAGAGAGAGAGAGAGAGAGAGAGAGAGAGAGAGAGAGAGAGAGAGAGAATATACCTCTAAAAATCCCTTTTCCCTATGATGCTGTCTTCAACGTCAGATATATGACATGGTCACTAAAGTAAAAATAATTGATGTTGATATGATTAATAAACGAAAGCTTCTCAGGCGCAAATAAATTAGACACTAAGGAAGAAAGGAATTGTAAATCTCAAAATCCAATTGGACGTTTCCTCCTCTTAATGCCATGGGTATAAAGCAAGTGAAACCATGTTATTAAAAGCATTCAATTCGATCGACAAATTCGGTCTGTGCAAGGTGAAACGTTTGGGACTCTGCTACGCTTTCAGGAATACCTGGAATTGGATTAATGGTTCCCGTTGTTCAGCCAGTCCCGAAAATCCTGCTAACTTCAACCATTAATCAGAAATTGGTCATTAATCCTGCCTTCGTCATTCCAGACCTGGATCGCGCGCCCGTTGGAATGTTTGGAAAGGAATTGATTGGAGTCATTAGTGCATTTGAAAAGAAATTCCCGTTTTTTCATTAATCCTTTGAAGGGTATGATACCATCTGGGAAGTGGGACCGCGAGAGTTACTCGGGGAGTAAGCCTAGAAACTACTTTGTTGTTGTTGTTGTTGTTGTTGCTGCTGTTGTTGTTGTTTTGAATAGGAGGGTAGGAAAGCCTAAAATGGTCTGGAAAAGGTGTTACGCGATGAGTTAAAGATACTGGAATTTTATGATAGGATATTTATGATTTATTTATTAGAATGAAAATATAATAGATGTATAATGTGCGTGTTCCTGAAAAGGAACCTGGAAAAACTAGATGCCGGAGTAGCTCCAGGACTCATGCAGAAGAGTGTGCTCCTGGAAACAGCCCACATAGTGAGGAAAGTGATGGACTCCTATAAAGGAGCCAGGATGCAACCCGGAACCCCACATAATAAAAACCACCAAGTCGAATAGGATGACTATAATAATAATAATAATAATAATAATAATAATAATAATAATAATAATAATAATAATTCAATCGACAAACGTAACGAAAACGAGAAAAGCATCTTTAAACGTTTTTAGTCTCCCTTTATTTAAACGGAGACGGGCCCCAATCAGATCCCAGCTCTCCAACCAACTTCGAGAGAGAGAGAGAGAGAGAGAGAGAGAGAGAGAGAGAGAGAGAGACGAAGACTAATGCTATTTCCAGCAGACAAGTCCGGCTAATGAAGCGTCCGGCTGATTTGCAAATACAGCGCTCGAGGCGATGGGATGCAGATGGGAATATGATGGGCTCGAGAGAGAAGCAGGGGAACAAAATGATAGAGACGATAGTTTGCACTTTATTATTATTATTATTATTATTATTAGTTAGTTATTATTATTATTATATTAAAAGTAATGGCTACCTCAGCAACGTTACACTTATAGAGATTCTTCTCTATTTTTCGAATAGCGGCTTTTTCCGTGCTACTTAGACAGGCTAGTAGAGCGCCTATAGAGGTCATGGTCAAATACAGTCAAAATTGGTGTATATATATTTGAATTTTACAGATAAACTATGATACCATAGTCATCAAAGTCATTAACGATTCTCTCTCTCTCTCTCTCTCTCTCTCTCTCTCTCTCTCTCTCTCTCTTGAAGCAAGCGAGCTTTCGTCTGGAGCTGCCAGACATCCTCGGGCTGGGAAGCTGAGGGTGGATTGATCTTGGTGTGGTGTCCGTCCTATACTCCTGCAGCCAACGAAAATCAAATTAGCCGTGACGTCCCGAAGCGTAGCGAAACGCCCATCAACGTAAGCGCGCCGCTCAGGAGGTCTAGACGGCTGCAAGACCTGCAGCATCGCAACCATCTGAACTCGGAGAAAGTAACTTGAGACCTGGCTCAAGCCACCAATGAAAACGAAGACTCCCCGCCACCAGCCAATAGGAGATCAGCCTGGGGCAGACCCCCTGCTGTCGACCCCCAAATATAAGGATGTCTGGCAGCTCCAGACGAAAGCTCGCTTGCTTTTAAGAAAAGAGAGAGAAGATAGATGAGTAGAGAGAGAGAGAGAGAGAGAGAGAGAGAAAATCGTTAATGACTTTGATGACTATGGTATCATAGTTTATCTGTAAAATTCAAATATATACACAAATTTTGACTGTATTTGATCATGACCACTATAGGCGCTCTACTGGCCTGTCTAAGTAGCATGGAAAAAGCCGCTATTCGAATAATAGAGAAGAATCTCTATAAGTGTAACGCTTCTGAAGTAGCCATTACTTTTAATAAAGTATGCTTGAGAGAGGGTCTGTTCCGCTTCCTAGTATATTATTACATTATTTATTATTATTATTATATTATTATTATATTATTATTATTATTACTACTACTACTTGCCATTTTTAGGGAGTAGAGGGAAATGAGTAGACGTAAAGTTTGAGAATGCCATTAAGAGGGTAATGAATAATATAATAATGATAATAATAATAATAATAATAATAATAATAATATAATTCATAATAATAATAATAATTATTATTATTATTATTATTATTATGATTATTATTATTATTTAGTATTATTATTGTTATTATGTTATATTATTTGACATTTTTAGGGGGTGGAGGGAAATGAGTTTAACATTTAACATTTTTGTTGAATGTCATGAAGAGAATAATTCTGATATTGATTATTATTATTATTATTATTATTATTATTATTATTATTATTATTATTATTATTATTATTATTATTATTATTTAACATTTTTAGGGAGGGGAGGGAAATGATTAGACTTTTATCTCAGGTAAAATTTCATGAACAGTGTGATACTAAAAGTGATGAAAGAAATAATCCCATTATATGTATTGTTGTAAAAGGTTGAAGAGGTACCCATTAATTCACCATATAGTAAAATGAAAAATATATTATATATATTTATTATATATGGCCATTGTTTTTAATAAAACCTGTATTAATGACGGCCTTCTTCCAGCAAATAATAATAATAATAATAGTAATAATAATAATAATAAATGAAATGCCAAACTGGAAAGCCCCAGGACCCGATGAAGTCCATGGATATTGGCTCAAAAACTTCAAGGCCCTACACCCACGAATAGCAGAACAACTCCAGCATTGTATCTCAAATCACCATGCACTCAAATGGATGACCACCGGAAGAACATCCTTAGTACAAAAGGACAAGAGTTAGGGGAATATAGCCAGTAACTACAGGCCTATCACCTGCCTACCAATAATGTGGAAGTCACAAACAGGTATCATCAGTGAAATGCTATACAACTACCTAGAGGAGACAAACACCATCCCCCACCAACAGAAAGGCTGCAGAAGGAAGTGTAGGGGCACAAAAGACCAGCTCCTGATAGACAAAATGGTAATGAAGAACAGTAGGAGAAGGAAAACCAACCTAAGCATGGCATGGATAGACTATAAGAAAGCCTTCGTCATGATACCACACACATGGCTAATAGAATGCCTGAAAATATATGAGGCAGAGGAAAACACCATCAGCTTCCTCAAAAATACAATGCGCAAGTGGGATACAATACTTACAAGCTCTGGAATAAGACTAGCAGAGGTTAATATCAGGAGAGGGATCTTCCAGGGCGACACACTGTCCCCACTACTCTTCGTAGTAGCCATGATTCCCATAACAAAATTACTGCAGAAGATGGATGCCGGGTTCCAACTCAAGAAAAGAGGCAACAAAATTAACCATCTGATGTTCATGGACGACATCAAGCTGTATGGTAAGAGGATCAAGGAAATAGATACCCTAATCCAGACTGTAAGGATTGCATCTGGGGACATCAGGATGGAGTTTGGAATAGAAAAATGTGCCTTAGTCAACATACAAAAGGGCAAAGTAACAAGGACTGAAGGGATAAAGCTACCAGATGGGAGCAACATCAAACATATAGAAGAGACGGGATACAAATACCTGGGAATAATGGAAGGAGGGGATATAAAACACCAAGAGATGAAGGACAGGATCAGGAAAGAATATATGCAGAGACTGAAGGCGATACTCAAGTCAAAACTCAACGCTGGAAATATGATAAAAGCCATAAACACATGGGCAGTGCCAGTAATCAGATACAGCGCAGGAATAGTGGAATGGACGAAGGCAGAACTCCGCAGCATAGACCAGAAAACTAGGAAACATGATAATACACAAAGCACTACACCCAAGAGCAAATACGGACAGACTAAACATAACACGAAAGGAAGTATAGAGGACTGCGTCAACATCGAAAACAGAGCACTGGGGCAGTATCTGAAAACCAGTGAAGACGATTGGCTCAAGAGTGCATGGGAAGAAGGACTGATAAAAGTAGACGAAGACCCAGAAATATACAGAGACAGGAGAAGGACAAACAGAACAGACGACAGTAGAGGAAAAGACCCCATATAGACTCCACTTTTCTAGCCCCGCCCCCCCCCCGCCCCCCACCCCCCCAAGGGGCAAGTGTGGCTACCCCCCTCCCCCCTCCTGATTGGCTCATGTACGTACGTGAGGCCTAAAAAGGGGCGGGAGACAACCCCCAAAAACCCCCAAAAGGGGTGTGGCGCCACCCTGACCCCATATAGAACTCCACTTGTCTGGGGGGTGTGGACAGACCCCAATAGACTCCATATTCTGGGGGGCGTGGCCACCCCTGACCCCAAATTGACTCCATTTGTATATAAGCTCATGTAGTACATGAGCTCATAATTGACTCCATATGTATGATAAGTACATGTACGTACATGAGCTCATAATTGACTCCATTTGTCTTACAAAGCTCATGTACGTACATGAGCTCATATTAGGGGGGGGGCGTGGCCTCCCCTAACCCCAAATCGACTCCACTTTTACTACTCCTGTGACGTCACAAAACTATAAGGGAATAAAACCATCTTTTCAACCCTCCACTATTCTGGGGGCGTGGCCACCCTGACCCCAAATTGACTCCATTTGTATTATAAGCTCATGTACGTACATGAGCTCATAATTGACTCCATATGTATGATAAGTTCATGTACGTACATGAGCTCATAATTGACTCCATTTGTCTTACAAGCTCATGTACGTACATGAGCTCATATTAGGGGGGCGTGGCCTCCCCTAACCCCAAATTGACTCCACTTTTCTACCCCTGTGACGTCACATAACTATAAGGGAATAAAACCATCCTTTCAACCCTCCACTATTCTGGGGGGCGTGGCCACCCCTGACCCCAAATTGACTCCATTTGTCTTACAAGCTCATGTACGTACATGAGCTCATATTAGGGGGGGCGTGGCCTCCCCTAACCCCAAATCGACTCCACTTTTCTACCCCTGTGACGTCACATAACTATAAGGGAATAAAAACCAACATTTCAAGCCCTCACCCCAAATTGACTCCACCTTTCCTACCCCCTGTGACGTCACGTAACTCTCTGGGAATAAAACCATTCTTTCAACCCCTGACCCCAAATTGACTCCACCTTTCCTACCCCCTGTGACGTCACGTAACTCTCCGGTAATAAAAACCAACATTTCAACCCCTCACCCCAAATTGACTCCACTATTCTACCCTGTGACGTCACGTAACTCTCTGGGAATAAAACCATTCTTTCAACCCCTGACCCCAAATTGACTCCACCTTTCCTACCCCCTGTGACGTCACGTAACTCTCTGGGAATAAAACCATTCTTTCAACCCCTGACCCCAAATTGACTCCACCTTTCCTACCCCCTGTGACATCACGTAACTCTCCGGTAATAAAAACCAACATTTCAACCCCTCACCCCAAATTGACTCCACTATTTCTACCACTGTGACGTCACGTAACTCTCTGGGAATAAAACCATTCTTTCAACCCCCGACCCCAAATTGACTCCACCTTTCCTACCCCCTGTGACGTCACGTAACTCTCCGGTAATAAAAACCAACATTTCAACCCCTCACCCCAAATTGACTCCACTATTCTACCCCTGTGACGTCACATAACTCTCTGGGAATAAAACCATTCTTTCAACCCCTGACCCCAAATTGACTCCACCTTTCCTACCCCTGTGACGTCACATAACTCTCAGGGAATAAAAAACCAACATTTCAACCCCCACCCCAAATTGACTCCACTTTTCTACCCCTGTGATGTCACGTAACTCTACGGGAATACACACAGCTGCTTAGATATTCAGAGTATCATGATAAAAGGATATTTGGCGACTGACTTCATCCACATGTGATATCTCCCCCAATAACCATATCAGAGTCAATGTTATCTGATGATGAATCACGCACACACACACACATATGAAGAAACGAGACTTCACGCCAACGTGAAATTTCATTTTTCATAGAATTTGAGTCATAATCTAGGTGGCGAACACAAGGACAAAGGTACACATTTCAATTTTGTTTTTTATTTATACAGAGTTTGAAAGAGGTTGAAAAATCAAATTACAGACGGAATTGTTATTTTATATTTATAACCAATCCTAAATACAGGGGAATGAATTAATATTCCATACAAATACATACATTAGAAAAAAACTGTACAAACACGAACGCGATAATATGCGCATTGCGCTTTTTCAAAAACAATACTTCAACGAAACATACTACGGCTACTATATATTTTCTAAACCTGTTCCTTGACATCACACCCCTTAGTATATACCACAAACATCTTCTCCAGCACTTTCCCGACCGTGTATCGAAGACGACGACGTTTCATCTAACACCTCAAAGCTTTTAAATTTAGCTAACAAGTTTTTCATATATAAATCTTCCACACACCTCTCCTCCAACAGGGATAAATTCTTTTTCATTATAGCCACGCAGCATATTTTACCAATTTTGCTCATTTCATCACTGAATGTAGCTAACACAGGTAAATATTGATTCAACCAAGTCGTATTAACCAGTCCGCTCTGACCGATGCCAGCGGGAAAGATACATATTTGGCATAGTCATACGATGATTTAAATATTCTTCTTCAATTTCTTGACCGAAGAAAAAAGTGATTGAACCTCATCTGTTTGGTATCTCTGCCCAAACGATCGGCGTGATCTTCATCTTGGAATAAGCCACGCTCTTTTGCGCGTATTCATTATCTTCAATGGGGTGGGGGACCAATTAACCGTATTGTGTTAATAAGGTAGCTATGGTGGGTGGGTAGATCAACTTCTTCGTGTGCATTCCCAAGATGTGATATTTTCAGGTCTTTTCACAATGGCGGACCCTTCAATACCCCTATCACGAAGACAGGCATATGATGCACCAGTGCGAGAATATCGAAAACCTGCCAATTCGGCATATGGATAAGCTCGAATGACGTCCGCCACAACACCGTAATTCCTGCATGTCACACAGTTAGTGGCCACTACTAGACACATATTCCTCTTCCTGAACTTATTTTCGGACAAGTTCCCAAAAAACTAACTTACAAGAGGAGGCTGATGAAGCCATGGCGAGAGTTCACGTCTTGATGTGACAATCCTTCAAGAGATAATGAACTACGAAAGCCCCGCTACCCAAGACCCCTTTATCACAATCACTGATTACAAACCTGTTGTGACGAAGCATCAAGCCTCTCCCAGCAATGATTCAGACCTAACATGAATAAACAAGTCTTATCATTCCCTCACCCCAAAGGTCATCCACACATGACTCATTTTATCAAAATCAGTATCACTCCAGTCATGTTTCTCGCAGACACGAATAAACAAGCCTTATCATTTCCTCACAACAAAAAAAGGCCGTCCACACACACACACACACACACACACACACACACACACACACACACACACATATGACTCATATATAAAACTTCCACACATCTTTCCTCCAATGGGGATAAATTCTATCGCTACAAGGCGTGAACTTCATCTTTGGAATACAATACTTCAATCGAAACATCATATGTCACACCTGATTATTACTTCCCAACTCGTACACCATAAATACAACCGACAATAGGGAAAATTGATGTTATTCCTTACCCAAAGTGTATAGAGTAAGTGCAACACACCAACCCTCCGTCCCTACAAGTATTTCTCTTGACCGAAACGTCATTTCCCTCCGTCACTATTCAGTAAGTAGCATATAAAACACTTTCCATTTACTTGAACATAGAGTATAGTAAATATTAAAAACAGCAATAAGATAATCTGTATATGGAATAGATATTCTTATAAAATAATGTACCCGTTGAAAGAAGCGGAATATATAAAACAGTCATTATTCCTCCCTTTCAGATATGGGAAATAACTCTAGTAGTGAACTGTCAGCCGACGAAGTAGCCACTCAAGTCAGACACCATTACTATTATGGTGTTGGAGCCCAAACTCTCATTTATTAGGAAGGTGAAAACGGGTCATGACCATGAAGCAGGAGAAGAAGAAGAAGTAGCAGGAGATGCAACAACTACCACTGGCAGCCCACAACAGTGCAACCCCCGATCAACTTCGCCACCACCCACTACTGAAGGAAACGAGCAACCCGGTGAAGGTATGTAAAAACCGATGTGTTAATATTTATTTAATAATAGTTCCTGATTCCATAGAAACACGCACTCTTTTTCTCCGTTTCCCTGTTTTTCCGTTCAAATGCATTATGGCATAGTAAAAAAACACTATATAATATTCATAAGGATTTATTGACCACATAAAGAGTTTACAAATTCAATACACTAATCGCTGTCAGACCGTCTCAGCACGCATCCCAATATAACTTCCACGTGTATCCTTATTTTAACCTGAATATGCCGAAAAAAACGTTTAAGAGGAAACGACTAAGACGTCTTAGCAGATTAACACGACGTTCATGGGCGAATGATCCTCACAGCTCATCCTGAAATAAGTAAAAAAAGTTATGTGATTGAAGGTGTATGATACATATATAGAATATATCCTTAATAGAATGTAAATGGAGTAATATAAAAATCAAAGAAAAATATGCATTTACCTTAGTTGTTCAAGATGCGGAGACATTCCTTGTACGTAATAGCACGTTTGACCCCCGACCTCCAATGTGAACATTTAAACTTTTTCAAATATTTAAAATAATATCCGTTATCCATTTATCATTACCTCCCAAACGAGTGAATGAGAATACATTTTTGTATTAAGGATAATACTGCTTTCACACCACGGTGACTCACGCAATGAACAAAAAAACTAACGTAAAGACCGCACTTGTACGATTTATCAGGTTGTATTTGTTTTATTAGGCGATAGAGGTTATATTCGGGATGCGCATATATAAATTTAGAGAAGTCATTCGAATAAACTTTTGGATTTATACCGTAACTATCAAAAAAGAAGAGATTATATTTCTAGGTGATTTTTCCACGTAAAAACATACCCAATGACCAACAATATTAATATCAGTAGACGAAAGATAATGTATTAGATAAAAAATAAAAACTAAAGGTTTAATTTCTACTTTTCTGGCAATGTCAATAATCCTACTTCATCCGAAGCGAACACACCAAATATTTTAACCGGTCACCGAGTGAACCTTTTAAACTTATTTCAATTTTTTTTCTTTTGTATCCATTCCATTTAAAACCCCCTAACATCACACTGAATAACCCCATATCCGCATCACGTTAAAATACCTTGTATCCCCAAAAAGTAAAAATAATGCAAGGGTAGGCGTAGCCGTACCCAGCCTGATCGATATTCGCAGGTTTGCCGAAATTTCCCAACTGGCATGGAATCTTCAACATCTTCCACCACAAAATTAAAGCAGTAAATAGCTCTACCATTTTTTAAAAAACTATCATAAGTGATCGATTATCACCGCCACCCCCTATACTTTTTTTTTCTGCGTCTTCGATATAATTGCATGATGGTATTAGGGAAACTACATTGAAATATTATATACCGTATTCCCATTAACGTAATATGTATTATTTTAAATCGAAAGATTGAAAATATAGACTATTGGTCGCGTAAATTACCGTGAAAATGGTTTCCATATCAATCATGGCCAATGTGATTTTTTCAGGTATACAACTGTTAAAAGGCTGATCAATAAAATCGAAGTTTTCATTTTGCCCAATAACGTATGTCTTGTATAAAGTCTTATCAAATATAATATTGTAATAGGATAACTTGCTATCGCCTCATTTAAAAAGCCGACATTGCGTATAATGTGGGGAAATAAAAACTCTATCGATCCATAATTTAGCCTTTTCTACATTGAACACATTTAAATGTCCGTCTGTGTGGGCGCCCATAAACCAGCTATTATTTCGCTAATTCGAGCCTAAGTCTCAAATCAACTGAATCCAGTAAATACATGTCTATAGTCGCTATATCAAAGAAGTGGAAAATATGTATGCACGCCCCTCGTTTTAATGTCACCCATAACTTTCGTCTCCCCACCTGCCGGTTTGACCGAAGGTACCGGCTGTAAATTGCCGAGTTACCCCGTGTGTTACATGATAGTCATCGATAAAAATCCCGCCCGACCCCCGGTGGTAGGTAATGTCGAGGGTTTTATCATTTTTCAACATTTTTGTTATATGATGATGTTAAATACAGGACAGGATTCCACCAACTTTTCATTCAAGAAAACGGAAGCGGATTTAAATAATGTATACTAATACCATTAACGGACGGCCACGTGAACATCATCCGCTAATTGCGCACCGTCCCTATCAATTGAGATATATAATTCTAAAGCTATACTTGACAAATCTAAGAAAGAACCTGCCACCCCATTAATGCGAAATTCTATATATTTATCAGATAGAACTTGATTTATGGAAATATTACAAGGTGTAAAATCAGTCTTTCCTTTGAATTAATTGAATTTAAGTTTCAATAACTTTCTCCGTCTATTAACATTCCGGGAACAATTCCATGATATACCCGCAATATACGATGAAACAGGAACTTGATTACCAGTTCCGGGTATGTTAGGAACTACGCTAGCCATATTTTGTGTTTATATAATTTTTAGATGTAAGGGTAGAACGAGTGCGTACCCGTGCGAATGTCAATTGATGAATGAGTTTACAAAAGATCGTACACGTCCTTATTTATATTTACTCCTAGATTTAACTCGTGTGCCCTTCCTCTTCCTCCGTTTTTTTCTTTCCTCCCACACTCGACTGTCTAACTAAACGTTTCACGTTTTCTTCCGTCTCGTTCTCTCTCATTCCAGTACCGCTTAAAATTCGTTTGTCCGGTAGTTTTGAGGCCCTTATACCATTTCCCGTTTTATGGATTCTTCTTTTAAAGGTAAACCGCTGTTACCCATATCAGATAACACAGATCTACCGAATTCATTAACTGAAGGTTTCGCGGCGTAAATAGAAAGAAGCACTTTCCGTGCAATACCCACTTATGGCCGAAAAAAAAAAACCGCTTCCCCTTCTGCGGGGCCGGGATAGAAAACGGAAAATATCCTCAAATCCCGCTCCTCTCCTTAATAAAGGGTCTGATAAAAATAGTTTTTTAAATTCCCGGCCTTCTGAAGGAGGCGCGAAAAGGAATAACAACCTCATTTTACTGTTTATACTATTCCCAAACAATTTAAGTGAGCTTGATTCGCAAGTTCTAGTTGACTCGAGGGTGTTACGATCACGAATAAGGAATGCCAAGGGTGAAAAAAAAACATCGAATTATATACTCACCTATTCATCTAATTTTCTTGTAGGTTTTATACGGAGCAGGCAAGTAACACTCGAGTCTTTAGTGAAATGTAAAAGGTGACCATTTTGATCCGTGATAAGAAATAGAAATCTGATCCAAAGATGTTTCGTGTTAACAAAAATTTTTGTAGACTGTATTATGTTTCCTTTTCCTCTACCCACTTGCTAAAGTAAAACAGTCAATATTATTTTAAATAGCTCTCGCCAAAAATCCGTCGGTTGAAACTATATCCGTATACACATATATATAATTCTACCCCACAATTATCAGGTAGAGGAATCAAGGGAAAACGTGTTCATTCAGTTCACGCCCGCCATATATTTCATAACCGGTATTAATATGAAAAACCTAATAATTTTCGCGGCTTTTCCGCTAAATTTGACCGTATATTATTTTTAACGTCCCCCGTTCTCATTTCTCTCTCTTGATACGTGGGTATAGTAATTCTTCTTAAATCTTCATCCCAATGAAATATACCGTTACATTAAAATAATTATGAAATTATCACCGTAATAAACTTTTAAGTAATCATACACGTCCTTATTAGAGCTCTCACGAGTCTCTTCATATACCCGCTAAACATTGCTATTCTCGGTCTATACAAAATATGTATGCCTATCACGTTTATGACGCTCTGTAATAAATTCGAGAGTGAATAATCATCTTTGGATAATATAGCGTAATAACTCCACGGGACATGATCGCGAAGCCACTAAACTTCAATTCAAAATTCATATTCAAAACCCCATTAGGTAATAATATTAGGTGAGGTAATCTATTGGCAAAATTTCCCCGAAGGTGTATTTTTTGATATACGTGTCTAAACAGCGAGGCTGCTCAAATATATGGGTGTTTTCACCAGCCATGTCGTTAAATACTACGACGGGTATATGTCACATATTGGTATTTATAAGAAAGTTCGATAGCGTTTTATCTAGGTCTTATATGCAGACTGCATGATAGAACCCATTTTTTCAGTAAACTTATTTATTTCTTCACCGTCTTGATCCGAGACATTGATAGTAATGTAATCCAATACGTCAATGGTATTTAAGGTTTATAAATGGCATTATGCGGACCTTTACCACATGACATCCTAAACGTGAAGCAGTCTAAGAGATTAACCATTTTATCACCCAGATGGTAGGTTTTGAACGATACTGAAAAATACAGGTAAACGTATTCAACGCCTTGATGGAATATATTTCTACTGTGATGAGGTCTCAACGCACCCGAAAACTGTATATTAAATACCTGACTTTTCCATTGAAAACCAAACATATAGCTGCTTAGCACTGAGTTTTAATCGTAATGAATCAATCATATCAAAACTTTGGCTGCTCCTGCATCGATATGTGGAATGCTCATTCTCTTTCGTGTCATCATTCCATGAGATAAACCATCCCTGCGGATAGCTTCCGCGAATATGTTCTCCGTAAAATTCAGATAATTGTTCAATAATTCCGTATTAAACGCTCCTAGTCATGACATTCATATCACCACCCAACAAACCCGAAAATGGACTTATAAATATACGTGTAAATGCGTTTCCATCTGACTCATTATAGATCGCGGGTAAATTGAATAGTAAAATCAACGTCTCCTGGTTTAAATAGCGTAATATAATTTCGGGAGAATTGACTCCACTAGCCCCCACTTTCATATTCCACTCCTTTCGGTAATGATATAGGGACGCTAACCTATTGGTAAATTTACACGCCCGATTTTGTCTGGAAATGTACCTATACATGCATGCTATTCACGTATATGATGTGATCGCTACACCATGTGAATGTAGGACTGTATGACTAACAATGGGCATCGGGTTTATAATATATGTACATAAAAACAAACCTTCCACGTTCACGTATGTCACACCTTATTCATGAATTTGTTATCACACAGATTGTCACGTCATTCAAGAAAATGTCAAGCCTCTAACCGCCATGATGAATCATCCTCACCACCCTCCGGATCAGGTAAAAATATTATTATTATTTATTATTATTATTATTATTATTATTATTATTATTATTATTATTATGATACACCTGAAGTTATTAATATTCACTAACTCACGCCGCGTGATATGAAGTTCAACCCTATCTAGCGAGGTCAATACACCAACCGAACCCTCAGTACGGTTGAGTCTTTCTTCCACCGTTATTAGCTATAAACTCAATAGCCTCCTCCAGGGAGTCCAATAGATCGAGTCAATCGTAGTGAGGGGTGGGTGGAGTACATACATAGAAAGCACTTTTTTCATTCATGTCGCCTAGCATCCTCACGCTGGTGATAATAACGCACAAGTATAGCATAGCCGATCGAATACCTCTTTCGAGGAAGTTACTGTGCACATCTTCGCGTAATCGGGTTATGCTACTACTTAACTTCATTGCCACGTCAATGTGTGACCCTACTGCAGAGCATAATGAATGGTACTCACTACCTTATTACCTCCGTCTTTCCCTCGTGAGTGAAGATCCCCTCTGGTTCCTACACCTCCACCAACGCGCGATGCTTCATTATTATATTATACTCCCCATCAAACAAATCTTCATAAATGGGAAGTCTTCAGCGAAGGGATCTGTAAAGATAATTTTAAATAAGCACGGAGTGAACGTGTATTCTTATAATAATAATAATAATAACTGCAAAAACTGCAATAATAGTAATAATAATAATAATAATAATAATAATAATAATAATAATAATAATAATAATAATAATATTTTACCTGGATCGGAGGGTGGTGAGGATGATTCATCATGGCGGTTAGAGGCTTGGACATTTCTGAATGACGTGACAATCTGTGTGATAACAAATTCATGAATAAGGTGTGACATAACGTGAACGTGGAGGTTTTTATGTACATATATTATAACCCGATGCCCATGTTAGTATACAGTCTACATTCAACATGTAGCGATCACATCATATACGTGGAATAGCAATGCATGTATAGGTACATTTTCCAGAAAATCGGGCATGTGTAAATTTACCAATAGGTTAGCCGTCCCTATATCATTACCGAAGGAGTGGAATATGAAGTGGGGCTAGTGGGAGTCATTCTCCGAAATTATATTTACGCTATTAAAAATTAAAACCAGGAGACGTTTGATTTTACTATTCAATTTAACGCGATCTATAATGAGTCAGATGGGAAATGCATTTACACGTATATTTATAAGTCCATTTCGGGTTTGTTGGGTGGTGATATGAATGTCATGACTAGAGCGTTTAATACGGAAATTATTGAACAATTATCTGACTTTTACGGAGAACATATTCGCGGAGCTATCCGCAGGGATGGTTTATTCTCATGGGAATGATGACACGAAGAGAAATGAGCATTCCACATATCGATGCAGGAGCAGCCAAAGTTGATATGATTGATTCAATTACGATTAAACTCAGTGCTAAAGCAGCTAATATGTTTGGTTTCAATGAAAAGTCAGGTATTAATATACAGTTCGGGTGCGTTGTTGAGACCTCATCACAGTAGAAATATATTTCCATCAAGGCGTGAATACGTTTACCTGTATTCGGGTATCGTTCAACCTACCATCTTGGGTGATAAAATGGTTAATCTCTTAGACTGCTTCACGTTAGGATGTGCATGTGGTAAAGGTCCGCATAATGCCATTTATAAACCTTTAAATACCATTGACGTATTGGATTACATTACTATCAATGTCTCGGATCAGAAACGGTGAAGAAAGAATGTTTACTGAAAATGGGGTTCTATCATGCAGTCCTGCATATAAGACCTAGATAAAACGCTATCGAAACTTTTCTTATAAACATTTTATATGACATATACCCGTCGTAGTATTTTAAACCGACATGGCTGGTGAACACACCATATATTTGAGCAGCCTTCGGCTGTTTAGACAAGTATATCAAAAATACACCTTCGAAATTTGCCAATAGATACCTACACCTATATTATTACCTAATGGGGTTGAATATGAAGTAGGTTTAGCTTCGATCATGTTCCCGGGGAGTTATTACGCTATATTATCCAAAGATGATTTATTCACTCTCGAATTTATTACAGAGCGTCATAAACGTGATAGGCATACATATTTGTATAGACCGAGAATAGCAATGTAGCGGGGGGATATGAAGAGACTCGTGAGAGCTCTTAATAAGGACGTGTATGATTACTTAAAAGTTTATTACGGTGATAATTTCATAAATTATTTTTAATAGTAACGGATTATTTCATTGGGATGAAGATTTAAGAAGAATTACTATACCACGTATCAGAGAGAGAAAATAGAGAACGGGGGACGTTAAAAAGTATATACGTCAAATTTAGCGGAAAAGCCGCAAATTATTAGGTTTTCATTATTAATACCGGTTATGAAATATATGGCGGGGGCGTGAACTGAATGAACACGTTTCCCTTCCCGATTCTCTACCTGATAATTGTGGGGTAGATTATATATATGTGTATACGGAATATAGTTCAACCGCACGATTTTGGCGGGAGACTAGTAAATATAATTGGACTGTTTTACTTTAGCAAGTCGGTAGAGGAAAACCAAATACATAATACAGTCTACAAAAATTGTTGAACACGAACATCTTGGATCAGATTTCTATTCTTATCACGGATCAAAATGGTCACCTTTTACATTTCACTAAAGACTCGAGTGTTTTACTTGCCTGCTCCGTATAAAAAACCTACAAGAAAATTAGATGAATAGGTGAGTATATAATTCCGAGTTCACCTTGGCATTCCTTATTCGTGATCGTAACACCCTCGAGTCAACTAGAATTGCGAATCAAGCTCAACTTAAATTGTTTGGGATAGTATAAACAGTTTAAAATGAGAGGTATTCGCGCCTCCTTCAGAGGCGTAATTAAAAAACTATTTTTATCAGACCCTTTATTAAGGAGAGGAGCGGGATTTGAGGATATTTCCGTTTTCTATCCGGGCCGCAGAAGGGGAAGCGGTTTTTTTCGGCCATAAGTGGTATTGCACGGAAAGTGCTTCCTTTTCTAATTTAACGCCGCGAAACCTTCAGTTAATGAATTCGGTAGATCTTGTGTTATCTGATATGGTAAACAGCGGTTTACCTTTAAAAGAATCCATTAAAAACGAAAATGGTATAAGGGCCCTCAAACTACCGGACAAACGAATTTTAAGCGGTACTGGAAGGAGAAGGAGAACGAGACGGAAGAAAAACCAGTGATTGAAACGTTTTTAGTTAGACGGTCGAGTGTGGGAGGAAAAGAAAAAACGGAGGAAGAGGAAGGGCACACGAGTTAAATCTAGAGTAAATATAATAAGGACGTGTACGATCTTTTGTAACTCATTCATCAAATTGACATTCGGCGGGTACGCACTCATTCTACCCTTCATCTAAAAATTATATTAAACACAAAATATGGCTAGCGTAGTTCCTAACATACCCGGAATGGTAATCAAGTTCTGTTTCATCGTATAATTGCGGGTATATCAGAATTGTTCCCGAATGTTAATAGACGGAGAATTATTGAAACTTCAATTAATTTCAAAGGAAAGACTGGATTTTACACCTTGTAATATTTCCATAAATCAAGTTCTATCTGATAAATATATAGAATTTCGCATTAATGGGGTGGCAGGTTCTTTCTTAGATTTGTCAAGTATAGCTTTAGAATTATATCTCATTGATAGGGACGGTGCGGCAATTAGCGGATGATGTTCACGTGGCCGTCGTTAATGGGTATTAGTAATACATTTATTTTAAATCCGCTTCCGTTTTCTTGAATGAAAAGTTGGTGGGAATCCTGTCCTGTATTTAACTATCAATCATATATAAAATGTTGAAAATGATAAAACCCTCGACATTACCTACACCGGTCGCGGGTGGGATTTTTATACGATTGACTATCATGTAACACACGGGGTAACTCGGCAATTTACAGCCGGTACCTTGGTCAAAAAAAACCGGCAGGTGGGAGACGAAGTTATGGGTGACATTAAAACGAGGGGCGTGCATACATATTTTCACTTCTTTTGGATATAGCGACTATAGACATGTATTACTGGATTCAGTTTGATTTGAGACTTAGGCTCGAATTAGCGAATAATAGCTGGTTTATGGGCGCCCACACAGACGGACATTTAAATGGTTCAATGTAGAAAAGGGCTAATTATGGATCGATAGAGTACCCCACATTATAACGCAATGTCGCTTAAAATGAGGCGATAGCAGTTAATCCTATACAATATTATTTGATAAGACTTTATACAAGACATACGTTATTGGGCAAAATGAAAATTCGATTTAATTGATCAGCCTTTTAACAGTTGTATACCTGAAAAAATCACATTGGCCATGATTGATATGGAAACATTTTCAGGTAATTACGCGACCAATAGTCTATATTTCAATCTTTCGATTTAAATAATATACATATTACCGGTTAATGGGAATACGGTATATAATATTTCAATGTAGGTTCCCTAATACCATCATGCAATTATATCACGAGACGCAGAAAAGTATAGGGGGGTGGCTGGTGATAATCTTGACACTTATGATAGTTTTTTAAAAATGGTAGAGCTATTTACTGCTTTAATTTTGTGGTGGAAAGATGTTGAAAGATTCCATGCCAGTGGAAATTTCGGCAAACCTGCGAATATCGATCAGGCTGGTACGGCTACGCCTAGCCCTTGCATTATTTTTACTTTTTGGGGATACCAAGGGTATTTAACGGTGGATGCGGATAGGGTTATTCAGTGTGATGTTAGGGGTTAAATGGAATGGATACAAAAGAAATTGAAATAAGTTTAAAAGGTTCACTCGGTGACCGGGTTAATATTTAGGTGTTTTGTTTGCTTCGGGATGAAGTAGGATTATGACATTGCCAGAAAGTAGAATAAACTTAGTTTTTATTATCTAATACATTATCTTCGTCTACTGATATTAATATTGTTTGGTCATTGGGTATGTTTTTACCGTGGAAAAATCACCTAGAAATATAATCTTCTTTTTGATAGTTACGGTATAAATCCAAAAGTTTATTCGAATGACTTCTCTAAAAAAATTTATATATGCGCATCCCGAATATAACCTCTATCGCCTAATAAAACAATACAACCTGATAAATCGTACAAGTGCGGTCTTTACGTTAGTTTTTTGTTTCATTGCGTGAGTCACCAAGGGGGGGTGTGAAAGCAAAGAGTATTATCCTTAATACAAAATGTATTCTCATTCATCGTTTGGGAGGTAATGATTAAATGGATAACGGGATATTTTTTATTTTAAATATTTGAAAAAGTTTTTAAATGTTCACATTGGAGGTCGGGGGTCCAAACGTGCTATTACGTACAAGGAAGTCTCCGCATCTTGAACAACTAAGGTAAATGCATATTTTCTTTGATTTTTTATATACTCCATTTACATTCTATTAAGGATATATTCTATATATGTATCATACACCTTCAATCACATAACTTTTTTACTTATTTCA
Source organism: Macrobrachium nipponense (assembly GCF_015104395.2). Classification (NCBI taxonomy): domain Eukaryota; kingdom Metazoa; phylum Arthropoda; class Malacostraca; order Decapoda; family Palaemonidae; genus Macrobrachium; species Macrobrachium nipponense. The sequence continues at coordinate 55,065,663 of NC_061090.1, read as the reverse complement.
GGATGAGCTGTGAGATCATCGCCCATGAACGTCGGTGTTAATCTGCTAAGACGTATGTCGTTTCCTCTTAAACGTTTTTTTCGGCATATTCAGGTTAAAATAAGGATACACGTGGAAGTTATATTGGGATGCGTGCTGAGACGGTCTGACAGCGATTAGTGTATTGAATTTGTAAAACTCTTTATGTGGTCAATAAATCCTTATGAATAATTTATATAGGTGTTTTTTTACTATGCCCATAATGCATTTGAACGGAAAAAACAGGGAAACGGAGAAAAAGAGTGCGTGTTTCTATGGAATCAGGAACTATTATTAAATAAAATATACACATCGGTTTTACATACCTTCACCGGGTTGCTGTTTCCTTCAGTAGTGGGTGTGGCGAAGTGATCGGGGGTTGCACTGTTGTGGGCTGCCAGTGGTAGTTGTTGCATACTCCCTGCTACTTCTTCTTCTTCTTCTCTGCTTCATGGTCATGACCCGTTTTCACCTTCTAATAAATGAGTTTGGGTGGGGCTCCAACACATAATAGTAATGGGTGTCTGACTTGAGTGGCTACTTCGTCGGGCTGACAGTTCACTACTAGAGTTATTTCCCTATCTGAAAGGGAGGAATAATGACTGTTTTATATATTCCGCTTCTTTCAAAGGGTACATGATTTAATAAGAATATCTATTCATTATACAGATGAATCTTATGCTGGGTTTTAATATTTACTATACTCTATGTTCAAGTAAAATGGAAAGTGTTTTATATGCTACTTACTGAATAGTGACGGAGGAAATGACGTTTCGGTCAAGAGAAATACTTGTAGGGACGGAGGGTTTGGTGTGTTGCACTTACTCTATACACTTGGGGTAAGGAATAACATCAATTTTCCCTTGTCGGTTGTATTTATGGTGTACAGTTGGGAAGTAATAACAGGTGTGACATATGATGTTTCGATGAAGTATTGTATTCCAAAGATGAAGTTCACGCCTTGTAGCGATAGAATTTATCCCCATTGGAGGAAAGATTGTGTGGAAGTTTTATATATGAGTCATTATGTGTGTGTGTGTGTGTGTGTGTGTGTGTGTGTATGTGTGGACGGCCTTTGTTGTGAGGAAATGATAAGGCTTGTTTATTCGTGTCTGCGAGAAACATGACTGGAGTGATACTGATTTTGATAAAATGAGTCATGTGTGGATGACCTTTGGGGTGAGGGAATGATAAGACTTGTTTATTCATGTTAGTCCTGAATCATTGCTGGGAGAGGCTTGATGCTTCGTCACAACAGGTTTGTATCAGTGATTGTGATAAGGGGTCTTGGGTAGCGGGGCTTTCGTAGTTCATTATCTCTTGAAGGATTGTCACATCAAGACGTGAACTCTCGCCATGGCTTCATCAGCCTCCTCTTGTAAGTTAGTTTTCGGGAACTGTCCGAAAATAAGTTCAGGAAGAGGAATATGTGTCTAGTAGTGGCCACTAACTGTGTGACATGCAGGAATTACGGTGTTTGTGGCGGACGTCATTCGAGCTTATCCATATGCCGAATTGGCAGGTTTTCGATATTCTCGCACATGGTGCATCATATGCCTGTCTTCGTGATAGGGGTATTGAAGGGTCCGCCATTGTGAAAAGACCTGAAAATATCACATCTTGGGAATGCGACGAAGAAGTTGATCTACCCACCATAGCTACCTTATTAACACAATACGGTATTGGTGCCCCCATTGAAGATAATGAATACGCGCAAAAGAGCGTGGCTTATTCCAAAGATGAAGATCACGCCGATCGTTTGGGCAGAGATACCAAACAGATGAGGTTCAATCACTTTTTTTTCTTCGGTCAAGAAATTGAAGGAAGAATTATTTAAATCATCGTATGACTATGCCAAATATGTTCTCTTTCCCGCTGGCATCGGTCAGAGCGGACTGGTTAATACGACTTGGTTGAATCAATATTTACCTGTGTTAGCTACATTCAGTGATGAAATGAGCAAAATTGGTAAAATATGCTGCGTGGCTATAATGAAAAAAGAATTTATCCCTGTTGGGAGAGAGGTGTGTGGAAGATTTATATATGAAAAACTTGTTAGCTAAATTTAAAAGCTTTGAGGTGTAGATGAAAACGTCGTCGTCTTCGATACACGGTCGGGAAAGTGCTGGAGAAGATGTTTGTGGTATATACTAAGGGGGGTGTGATGTCAAGGAACAGGTTAGAAAATATATAGTAGCCGTAGTATGTTTCGTTGAAGTATTGTTTTTGAAAAAGCGAATGCGCATATTATCGCGTTCTGTTTGTACGTTTTTTGTTTTTTTCTAATGTATGTATTTGTATGGAATATTAATTCATTCCCCTGTATTTAGGATTGGTTATAAATATTAAAATAACAATTCCGTCTGTAATTTGATTTTTCAACCTCTTTCAAACTCTGTATAATAAATAAACAAAATTGAAATGTGTACCTTTGTCCTTGTGTTCGCCACCTAGATTATGACTCAAATTCTATGAAAAAATGAAATTTCACGTTGGCGTGAAGTCAGCTGGGCAAATATGGCGATAAGGTCTCGTTTCTTCATATGTGTGTGTGTGTGCGTGATTCATCATCAGATAACATTGACTCTGATATGGTTATTGGGGAGATATCACATGTGGATGAAGTCAGTCGCCAAATATTCCTTTTATCATGATACTCTGAATATCTAAGCAGCTGTGTGTATTCCCGTAGAGTTACGTGACATCACACAGGGTAGAAAAGTGGAGTCAATTTGGGGTGGGGGTTGAAATGTTGGTTTTTTTATTCCCTGAGAGTTATGTGACGTCACAGGGGGTAGGAAAGGTGGAGTCCAATTTGGGGTGAGGGGTTGAAAGGGGGTGTTGTTGTTTTTATTCCCTGAGATTTATGTGACGTCACAGGGGGTAGGAAAGGTGGAGTCATTGGGGTCAGGGTTGAAAGTAATGGTTTTATTCCCAGAGAGTTATGGTTACGTCACAGGGGTTAGAATAGTGGAGTCAATTTGGGGTGTGGGGTTGAATGTTGGTTTTATTACCGGAGAGTTACGTGACGTCACAGGGGTATGAAAGGTGGAGTCAAGATTTGGGGGTCGGGGGTTAAATGGAAATTTTAATGGTTTTATTCCCAGAGAGTTACGTGACGTCACAGTGGTAGATAGTGGAGTCAATTTGGGGTGAGGGGTTGAAATGTTGGTTTTTATTACCGGAGAGTTACGTGACGTCACAGGGGGTAGGAAAGGTGGAGTCAATTTGGGGTCAGGGGTTGAAAGAATGGTTTTATTCCCAGAGAGTTACGTGACGTCACAGGGGGTAGGAAAGGTAAGTAATTTGGGGGGCCAGGGGTGAAAGAATGGTTTTATTCCCAGAGAGTTTACGTGACGTACAGGGGTAGAATGTGGGTCCAATTTGGGGTGAGGGGTTTGAAATGGGTTGGTTTTTATTACGGGAGAGTTACGTGACGTTCCACAGGGGGTAGGAAAGGTGGGAGGTCAATTTGGGGTCAGGGGTTGAAAGAATGGTTTTATTCCCAGCGAGTTACGTGACGTCACAGGGGGTAGGAAAGGTGGAGTCAATTTGGGGTCAGGGCTTGAAATGTTGGTTTTTATTCCCTTATAGTTATGTGACGTCACAGGGGTAGAAAAGTGGAGTTCGATTTGGGGTTAGGGGAGGCCACGCCCCCCTAATATGAGCTCATGTACGTACATGAGCTTGGTAAGACAAATGGAGTCAATTTGGGGTCAGGGTGGCCACGCCCCCCAGAATAGTGGAGGGTTGAAAGGTTGGTTTTTATTCCCTTATAGTTATGTGACGTCACAGGGGTAGAAAAGTGGAGTCAATTTGGGGTTAGGGGAGGCCACGCCCCCCTAATATGAGCTCATGTACGTACATGAGCTTGTAAGACAAATGGAGTCAATTATGAGCTCATGTACGTACATGAACTTATCATACATATGGAGTCAATTATGAGCTCATGTACGTACATGAGCTTATAATACAAATGGAGTCAATTTGGGTCAGGGGTGGCCACGCCCCCCAGAATAGTGGAGGGTTGAAAAGATGGTTTTATTCCTTATAGTTTTGTGACGTCACAGGAGTAAAAAGAAAAGTAGAGTCGATTTGGGGTTAGGGGAGGCCACGCCCCCCTAATATGAGCTCATGTACGTACATGAGCTTGTAAGACAAATGGAGTCAATTATGAGCTCATGTACGTACATGAACTTATCATACATATGGAGTCAATTATGAGCTCATGTACGTACATGAGCTTATAATACAAATGGAGTCAATTTGGGGTCAGGGGTGGTCCGCCCCCCGAGATGTGGAGTCTATATGGGGTCAGGGTGGCCACAACCCCCCAGACAAGTGGAGTCTATATGGGGTCAGGGTGGCCACACCCCTTTTGGGGGTTTTGGAGGTTGTCCCGCCCCTTTTTAGGCCTCACGTACGTACATGAGCCAATCAGGAGGGGGGAGGGGGGTAGCCACGCCCCTTGGGGGGGTGGGGGGCGGGGGGGGGGGGGCGGGGCTAGAAAAGTGGAGTCTATATGGGGTCTTTTCCTCTACTGAGGACTGGCACAACAACCAATGCACAGACAATACATGAGACAGACTAAAGAACTAGCCAGCGATGACACATGGAAATGGCTATAGAGGGGAGAGCTCAAGAAGGAAACTGAAGGATTGATAACAGCGGCACAAGATCAGGCCCTAAGAATCAGATATGTTAAAAGAACGATAGACGGAAATTACATCTCTCCCATATGTAGAAAGTGCAATACGAAAAATGAAACCTTAAACCACATAGCAAGCGAATGTCCGGCACTTGCACAGAACTAGTACAAAAAGAGGCATGATTCAGTGGCAAAAGCCCTCCACTGGAGCCTGTGAAAGAAACATCAGCTACCTTGCAGTAATAAGTGGTACGAGCACCAACCTGAAGGCGTGATAGAAAACGATCAGGCAAAGATCCTCTGGGACTATAGTATTAGAACAGATAGGGTGATACGTGCAAATAGACCAGACGTGACGTTGATTGACAAAATCAAGAAGAAAGTATCACTCATTGATGTCGCAATACCATGGGACACCAGAGTTGAAGAGAAAGAGAGAGAAAAAATGGATAAGTATCAAGACCTGAAAGTAGAAATAAGAAGGATATGGGATATGCCAGTGGAAATTGTACCCATAATCCTAGGAACTCTAGGCACGATCCCAAGATCCCTGAAAAGGAATCTAGAAAAACTAGAGGCTGAAGTAGCTCCAGGACTCATGCATAAGAGTGTGATCCTAGAAACGGCGCACATAGTAAGGAAAGTGATGGACTCCTAAGGAGGCAGGATGTAACCCGGAACCCCACACTTAAATACCACCCACTCAAATTGGAGGACTGTGATAGAGCAAAAAAATAAAAAATAAAAAAAAATAATAATAATAATAATAATAATAATAATAATAATAATAATAATAATAATAATAATAATAATAATAATAATAATAATAAGACCCAGAAATATACAGAGACAGGAGAATGACAGACAGGACAGAGGACTGGCACAACAAACCAATGCACGGACAATACATGAGACAGACTAAAGAACTAGCCAGCGATGACACATGGCAATGGCTACAGAGGGGAGAGCTAAAGAAGGAAACTGAAGGAATGATAACAGCGGCACAAGATCAGACCCTAAGAACCAGATATGTTCAAAGAACTATAGATGGAAATAACATCTCTCCCATATGTAGGAAGTGCAATATGAAAAATGATACCATAAACCACATAACAAGTGAATGCCCGGCAATTGCACAGAACCAGTACAAAAAGAGGCATGATTCAGTGGCAAAAGCCCTCCACTGGAGCCTGTGCAAGAAACATCAGCTACCTTGCAGTAATAAGTGGTACGAGCACCAACCTGAGGGAGTGATAGAAAACGATCAGGCAAAGATCCTCTGGGACTATGGTATCAGAACGGATAGGGTGATACGTGCAAACAGACCAGACGTGACGCGATTGACAAAGTCAAGAAGAAAGTATCACTCATTGATGTTGCAATACCATGGGACACCAGAGTTGAAGAGAAAGAGAGGGAAAAAATGGATAAGTATCAAGATCTGAAAATAGAAATAAGAAGGATATGGGATATGCCAGTGGAAATCGTACCCATAATCATAGGAGCACTAGGCACGATCCCAAGATCCCTGAAAAGGAATCTAGAAAAAACTAGAGCTGAAGTAGCTCGGGGCCTCATGCAGAAGAGTGTGATCCTAGAAACGGCACACATAGTAGAAAAGTGATGGACTCCTAAGGAGCAGGATGCAACCGGAACCCCACACTATAAATACCACCCAGTCGAATTGGAGGACTGTGATAGAGCAAAAAAAAAAAAAAAAACAAAAAAAAAATAATAATAATAATACTTTCAATATAATTATGATATCCTGGGGTATATAATAATAATAATAATAATAATAATAATAATAATAATTATTATTATTATTATTATTATTATTATTATTATTATTATTATTATTATTATTATTATTATGAGATCCGGGGCTTTATACCCCTAAAAAAAACTTTCCTCTCTCTCCCGACACTTTTTCGAAATCTACTGCCCTCCCGTCTTTCACTGAGAGTCGATATTCCAACAGAGCCTTTAACCACCGAAGCTTCCTTCTTTACTGCCTTTATTTTTTAAGCCAAATGAGGCACAACAGAAAGGCTGGTTCTCCGGGGAAAGAATTGCGTCTCCGCAGTGCAACACCAAGTCATCTTCATCTCTCTATATGAAAGAACTGTCGTGAGAGAATAACTTGGCATTTTTTCATATTTTCTATTCAGGGTTGGCAATGATTAAATCAAACTGATTTAATCAAGTGAGTAAATCATTGATTTTTTCATTTTAAAAATCATGATTTTTTTACATTTTTAATTTTTTTATTTTTTTATTTGAAAGCAAACCAATTGAAAAATATGGTTTGGAGGTTAATAAAATCTTAAGCATAGATGTGCTGCATCTATTTATTTTGACACTAAAAGAATTGTAAGTACACACTTCAGGCCAGAACTGGAAACCTAAAAGATAAATCAATAGTAATTCTTTCATAAAATACAATTTGGGAAAAACGATTTACATATATATATTATATATATATATATATATATATATATATATATATATTATATATATATATATATATATATATATATATTATATAGATATGGTATGTGTCGTATCAATTTCCATGTTTCGGAAATCAATATTTTTTTTATATTATAATTCAAGTAGACACATTATAATATATCTCATCTCAAGTAGCAGAGATTTGAAACATCATTCTATTTATTACTCTCAAGTACAAGAGAAGAGTTCGCTCGCTAGTCGCCCTGCCCTACCATCCTATATAAAAAAAAAAAAGAAGAATAAAAACAGAAACCTTTGGTTACCATGGCAACCAGTATTTGTGGGACACCACGCATAGGACCAGTTATTGCACCGAGGTTATTAAAAGAGATTTAAAAATCCGCCTGAAGCCATCGAGGTTGGTGGTTGGCTATCCATGCCAGCCTCAATATCCATAAGGACGCGTGGGGGCGGTGGGAGGAGGGGGGAAGGTGGTTGAGTGAGGTTGAAGGACATAAACAATGAATATTACCTTTTCAAATAAATTGGTGCGTTTATAAACGAAAATAGAATTTACCGAGCGCTTCTCAGTCACGAATGATGCTTCAGGTGTGGTGGAGTTTTTTTTTTTTTTTTTTTTTTTGCGGGGCGGGGGTGGGAGCTATGTACATGAAATTGGTTTTGCTTATATTCATGCATAGCAATTTTATATATATTGGATCCCTGTCGCTCCTGGGTAAATGGATTCTGGCGAACGAATCATGGAGCGACTATTTTGCTTAGATTTTTATGTGTTCAACTTGAACTGTTTTCGTATTTTGTTATGGTCGACGCTTTTGGCTAGAAAAAAAAAAAAAAACTATTTTAGTTCCATTTTCATATATTTAATTTGAACTTTATGATTCTCTATTTGTCGACGCTATGGAGAAACCATATATGTTAAAGTTATAAGTTTAAATTAAACTTTATGATACTCGATTGGTCGATGCTATGGAAGAACCAATTACCGTATAGTTCTCTATTTGTTTTTGACTTTTTTTTTCAGTTTTATGAAAAGAAAACTATCGTGCCGGCTTTGTCTGTCCGTCAGCACTTTTTTTTGTCCGCAATTTTTTCTGTCCGCACTTTTTCTGTCCGCACTTTTTTCTGTCCGCACTTCTTTACTGTCCGCGCTTTTTCTCCTTTTGTCCGTAATTTTTCTGTCCGCACTTCTTTCTGTCCGCGCTTTTTTTCTGTCGGCCGAGATCTTAAAAAACTACAGAGGCTAAAGGGCTGCAAATTTGATATGTTGATCATCCACCCTCCAATCATCAAACGTGCCAAATTGCAGCCCTCTAACCTCAGTAGTTTTTTTATTTTATTTAAGGTTAAAGCTAGCCATAGTCGTGCCGATGCAACACAACAGAACAGGCCACCACGGACGACTTAGAGTATCATGGGCTGCGTCTCATACAGAATTATACCGAGACCACCGGAAGATAAATCTATTTTCGTGGCCTTGATTATACGCTGTGCAGGGAACCTGATTGCGCCGAAAAGGAAATTGGGCGCATTTTTTACTTATGTATCTGTTCTATAACTTGTACTATGAAAATAGAAAATTGAAAAGAAAACATACCTTCGCATAGATACACACACACACACTCCACACACATATATATATATATATATATATATATATATATATATATATATATCTATATATACATATATATATTTGTGTGTGTGTATGTATACATACACATACATACACGCACACACTCTCCGTATATAATATTAAATATATATTTTTATATGTAGTCATACACATACACACAGATAGTTACTCCTATACAGTAGGTCTACTTTAAGACAGAACATACTAAGGTGCTCTGCCGTTTGTATCAAGTACCCGCGCAGATTACTTTAAGACAGAACATACTAAGGTGCTCTGCCGTTTGTATCAAGTACCCGCGCAGATGAGAACCAAGTCGTATTTCAACCCAAAAAGGTAGACTCTTAACTATCGTAGTTAATGAAAAGGCTGATAGAACAGGTTTGGTTTTGGATGCTCGGAGGAAACCCTTCTTCGAGACGAGACAAAAGGGCGGTGTTGGATGACTCATTAGTGGGAACGAAACTCAGCTGCTAATTACTCGCAAAGATTTTTAAGTGCGGAAAAAAAACGTACAGGGTGTCCATAAAGTCCCAGTACCATTACGATAAATAACACTTGTAAAGGTACTGGGAATTTATGGACACCGTGTACCGTACACAAGGCGGTAAAGAGAGGTATGAGACAGAATTCTAGGTTATTATGTTAATTTCGAAGTGATTTGGATGTGGGAAACATAATGAGGTTAGTTCTCAAGAAGATTCTATGGTTAGTTTTTAAGATATGGCGTCCCGTTTTTTTCAGGCAAGCTCCTGTTACCCGCTTACAATTCGGGTATATGCGCCCCGTCGTATGTCCGGTACAGTTTGGGCGCTCTAGCCATTTTTGTGTGTCGTAGGAAGCCCAGAGTATATCTTAAGAAGTGAATGTAGTAGTGAGAGCATTCTTAGTTTCCATAACTATTTTTTCTCGAATGGTTTGCTAATAAATAATAAAACCATCGTCTCACCCAAGGAGAATCTCTGTCACTATTCTAATTTTTTAATGGTGGCTGGACAGCAGCCAGTCGATCTAATCTCTCTGAGTGCGTTTGCTCGGCTAATCTCTCAAAAGCCAGGTCAAATAACTTCATTGCTTTGATGCAGGTTTGCTTGATTTGAGGAAAATAAAAATAAAAATCGTACTGGAACGTTGCCATATGATATATATATATAATATATATATATATATATATATATATATAATATAATCACTGTATACACACAGACCACCCACACACACACACACATTATATATATATATATATATATATATTATATATATATATATTATATATATATATATAAATATATGTGTATGTATATATTTGTATATGTAGATACACATATATATGATACATGTCTATATATAATATACATTATAAATATATGACTATATTGTGAAATCTTCACCTACAGGAACAGTAAAATCATAGTATGGCTTCAACCACCCCAACATACGCGGAGGGGTGAGAGCACAGTGACTGAAGGACAAACGCACAGACTAAATCAGACAAAGCGACCGAGATCCTGTGTCCTACTAATTACGGAACTCTCCCAAGAGAGAGCGACAACATCTGTTATTCTAAAGAGCCCTTTCACTCTCCGCCACTTCCAGTTTTCCAGGAATTAACTTGGGCGACTTCAATTTGGAAGTCGTTATGTTTGACGGTGAAGTTGTTTTCAGATTTTTTTTTTACGGTTGTTTCTTATTCATATACTTGAGCATAACTGTTTTCTAATCATTTTTGGTAAATTCATATTCATACACTTGAACAAAGCTGTTTTCTGATTTTATGCAGTTTTGATAATGAGTTGCAAAGTTTCATTTTAGTTTTCGGTAAAGAAAACTATTCAGGGCTATTTGTCCATTCGTCCGCACTTCTGTCCACCCTCAGATCTTAAACACTACCGAGGCTAGAAGGCTGCAAATTGATATATTGATCACCCTCCCTCCAATCATCTAACATACCAAATTGCAGCCCTCTAGCCTCAGAAGTATTTTTTATTTTATTTAAAGTTAAGGCTAGCCAAAGACGCATCTTCACTCTACTGCATCTGGGGGAACAGCTGAGCGCTGCCAGGTTGTGGATTAGAGTTTCATACTGCAGCCCATCGAGAGTTTCACACAGCATTATACGCTTTACAGAAAACTCGACTGTGCCGTAGACTCTTCGGCAAATTTTTTTTTTTTACTCTTTTTTTTTTTTAATTCACCAGCGAAATAATCTCACTTCATTCTAGTATTCCGGATTGTAATATGTAAAGTAACATTCATGTTCTTCCACCTTTAACTTTATTATCTAATCAATCGAATCTTATCTCTATAATTATATCTATCTTATATCTTATCTATATCTTATATTCTATATTCTTATATAATTCATATCTATATCACTCTTATATATATAATACATAAACATGTAATAGCCTAAATATATATATATATATATATATAATATATATATATATATATTATATATATATATGTATATATATATAATATATATATCTATATATATATATATATATATATATATATATATATATATGTGTGTGTGTGTGTGTGTGTGTATGTATATATAAATGGAGCTGTTTCTGGCCGTGAAGCGAGGCTGGTTATTCCCGTAGACTTAGTTACTTTACGATTTTTCGTACATAATTTCTGTATAACTTCCCCGAAGAAAGTCGCGAATATTTCAGCTTGGACACAATAAAAGATGAAAATTATCATCAATATCCGCAAGATTTTTTTAACTTAAATCCACCGGGACTGCCAGTGCACAAAATAACGTTGAAGAAGTACTGCCCGGTAATGTTGCTTCGGAATTTCGATCCTACAAATGGACATTACAACGGAACGAGGTACACCGTTATGGAGCTAAACTCCCACGTCATCGAAGCAGTGATAGCAACGAGCCCTCACACCGGCAAACGCCTGTTCATCCCCCGGATTCCTCTGATGCCTTCGGACAACTAGTTTCCATTCCAGTTACGGCTCAGGCAGTTTTCCATCAACCTGGCCTTCTCATTCACTGCAAACAAGTCGCAGGGCCAGACTTTGGATCGTGTTGGTGTGTTTCTGCCGTCACCCATGTTCACGCATGGCCAATTGTATGTGGCAATGAGCAGAGCAAATGATTCTGCCAACTTGAAATTAAGTTGTGGACAAACTGATAATATTGTGTACAAAGAGGTTCTGTAGTAGGTATGTATAAAAATCGCCCTTATTTTAATATTGCTGAACAAATAGTACATATAAATTTTTCACTTCTGCACCCGTATTTTATCACTCACCCATCGTAGATGGGTCAGTTTGCTAGTATACATAAACATATATATATATCATATATATATATATATATATATATATATATATATATATGAATTTGAAATGTTTATTCGAAATGAATGACCCAAAGCTGCCTCAATGGTCCTTGATTGACGGTGAGTGTTTTCGCTGCCAATCTGATATGAATAAATCGCGAACCTCTTTACGAATGCGTCAGCCTCCATTGCACACACTCGGTCTTGAATTCGTAAAAGTTGGCGTAAACATCTTGGCTCCTCAAACTGAACTGCGTTTGTTGTCTTTCCTGGAAGCAACTGGAAATAATATCTCTCTCTCCTCTCTCCTCTCTCTCTCTCGTCTCTCTCTCTCTCTCTCTCTCTCTCTCTCTCTCTCTCTCTCTCTGGCTTCCTTTTGGTGACGTGAATTCTTTTCACTTGCTCCTATTGAAGAGCCTCAATGTATTTACACTCACACATGAAGAATTGTCTGAATTTTTTTAATTGCCTTAATATTTGAATAAGATAAAATATACGTGAGAAAACCAAGGATATATTATTTTATAATTTCTTGAATTTATTACACAGGTGTATATATATAATAATATATTATATTATATATATATATAGAAGATATATATATATTTATACACAGGTGATATAGATATATTAATATATATATATATATATATATTATATATTATATATATATTTTATACACATGTATAAGACCCACACTACATACATACATAAATAACCTATCCTTTAAAAGCATTTCACATATCTATATAAATAACATAGTATAACAAATTTAAATTTTTTTGTATTTATTCAAGATATGAGTGTCATTCAAAACATTCCAGGATATGTGTTGGGTACAAAAAATGGCTTTTTGATTATTTTTATTAAAGTCATGAAGATAACTTATTTATGTCAAAAATGAGATAAATGATTCACAGGTTAATGAGTTATCCACCCATTTTGAATACGATCATGACTTCTAATGATGTTAAACCTGAATGAAATAAAAAGTAACAAGGGAAACGTCGAATAATGTTGCATGCAAGGAATGAAGGAAGAAATGATAAGTGGGCTGTATGCTTAATGCATGACGTCCATTAAACTCGCATAAAATGGGCAAAATCCCAGATGTTGTTGGTCCTCCAAATGCGATTTAATTCGGAGCACGTAAACTTCCTCTCATAAAGGAGACTGGATCTTATTTAATGTAAACCGAATTAACCATAAATGCAAGTCTCCTTTCATAGAATTATTCCTCGACCATTTTTTTTTCATTTTATTCGGCTTC
>NC_061090.1:55044814-55047314 GCF_015104395.2 Macrobrachium nipponense | reverse complement strand
TAAGGATACAGGAATTTTAGGATAGGATATCTATGAGTTATTTATTAGAATGAAAATGTAAAAAGATAAATAATGTGCATGTTAAACAGTAGAGATGAATTATTTTTAGTAAAATACTGCATATTTATTTTAATTTTCGTTGGTGAAACAACGTTCTATTTGACCGTGGATTTTAGCGTTTTTTACATTACGTTAAGTTAGGAATATAATGTTTACAAATTGTGCGTAAGGGGGAGATTTTGCACGCGGGCCTAGTAAGCTGCAGGTCGGATCACGCCTTGTTCTATTTTAACACTGCGATAGGAGGCATCTCATCCCGTGACGATGTCAGCAGATATATATTCTTTATAAGAAAAAGAACTTGATGTTTTGGAACATTAAATCGAATGAATATCAATTTGGAAAAGACAGGGAAAAGACGAATATTAATTTGGGGAATCAGCCGGAAAAAACACAATGCAATTGTTTATTATTTCAGTGAAGACTACACTCGAAACCTTTCGCGTAACATACGATAGAGTATTTTCGCCAACAAAAATCACTATCCTTTAAATGCCTGACAGAAATGTTGCAGAGCATAAAAGCAATTTTGCAATGCATGAGACCCAAGTCCTGGAGACTCAAGGTCATAAAAATCGAAGTTACAATGCATATTGAATGCATCCATTAACGACGCCTGGGCAACATCGAATAGTATTTTAGTTATGGTTATTATCGCTGTCTGTATATTCGGGCGCACTCATTCTTGATCTCCCTGCCTGTGAAATGTGCGTGAATAAGAGACACAAGGAGTGAGACGAGTTCCAGAGTTCCATGGAAAGTTGAAAGGATTGTTTTGGGGAATAAGATTGGTCGTATGAAGAGTCAGTACTATACCACCAATGCTTCATAAACTTTCAAGTAATATTCACATGTCCTATTAACAACTTGCATTATTACCTGTAATGCCTGATAAACTTTAAGTATTACTCGCATGTCATATTAGCAACTTACACTATAACCAGCAATACTTCATAAATGCTTTATGACAGGGTTGGTGATTTTTTTTATTTAAAAAAATTTTAAAAAGTAAATAAATCAGTGATTTATTTGATTATTTTTATTTATTTGAATTGTTTATTTATTTTAATTTAATTTTTGTTATTTGTCAAATGCTTTTTCAATCCCTTTTTTCCTCAAAATGTGTTTTATGACAGAATTACTATTGATTTATCTTTTAGGTTTCCAGTTCTGGCCTAAAATACTATGTACTTGCAATTTTTTTTTATATGACAAGAAATAGATGCAGCACAGTTATGCTTAAGTTTTTATTAACTTACAAACCATATTTTTCAATTTGTTTGCTTTAAAAAAAAAATCATGATTTTTTAAATGAAAAAATCAGTGATTTAATCACCGTATTAAGTCAGTTCGATTTAATCATTGCCGACCCTGCTTTATGAATTCTAAAGTCAGTATTACTTTAGCTATTGGATTAAAGACTGGTAACTAAATAACTGCAGCGAAAACTAAACTAATAACTAGTAGACGTCGTAAAAATAATAAGCAACCAGTGTGGATAATAATCAGTCATATCAGATCTTCACCCATTTTCTTTTTTTCTGCCCATTTTCTATTTTCCTCTCATTCTATTTCGTCTTTTCTCCCGCATTTCTGTCCGCCAGGACCCATCCAGAGATGAGGAAGCCTTTGAGGAACAAACTCCGGCAATTTCCCTCAACTTTTGCCGGCCGTCATTAGTGTCGGTTTATTTTTTTTCTTAGTGACAGGAAAACTTTTGAGGGAAAATAAAGAGGCGTACCTTGGAAGGGTGAACATTTGGCACAATTCGTCCTCAGTTAAAGGGGCCGATGCTTTCGCGTTGGTTTTGTTTCCCCCTCCCCCCCCTCTCTCTCCCCCGCCCCCCCCCCCCTCTCTCTCTTTTCTTCTCTCTCTGTCCTCTCTCTCTCGTTATTAGAGGACGTTTTACTCTATACAATTGCCGTCCATATAGTAAGATGTCGATGCTTTCACGTTGGTATTGTTTCAGAGCACTGATCTCTCTCTCTCTCTCTCGATAATAGAGGACAGTTTATTCTATGTGTAATTGCCGTCCATATAGAAATATATAAGGAATTCTGTTTTAAGATGCCGAAGCCTTCACGATGGTGTCGTTTGAGAGTTCTGCTCTCTCTCTCTCTCTCTCTCTCTCTCTCTCTCTCTCTCTCTCTCTCTCTCTCCATATAGAAATATATCAAAACGGAGACATGTTAGTTGCACTGACCAATTTTACCCTCTGTAATTCAAAGAAGAGACCAAAATATGAAAAAGAGTGATTTTAGTTCTGAGAAAGTTTGTGGGTTTTTCAAAGAAAATTACATCACGCTTTTTTTTACAAGGAGAATTCTGAATGAAATCATTTTAAATTGCAAACCGGATCAAAACTGATTAAACATAGGATTTTTTTCCTATTCCCCCGAGCATTATTCGATTACAGAGACATTTCCCAGCGCAGGAAGAA
>NC_061090.1:55034814-55039814 GCF_015104395.2 Macrobrachium nipponense | reverse complement strand
ACTGAAAGAATTATTATGTAATAATTGTAAAGGGGTTTTTAAATCTTATTGATATTCATTCTTTGGAGACAGGACTTCCTTCAAATTAAATCCGAAAATGCCAAAACTTAATCCTTCGCGGATTATGGGGAACTTTCGTAATGAAGCCAGGATTCTAACAAGGACAAAGTCCCCGACATTTCTATTAGAGGCTCAGTTTGTGCGATGGAATCTCTCTCTCTCTCTCTCTCTCTCTCTCTCTCTCTCTCTCTCTCTCTCTCAACACTTTGATTATTAAAGCTTTAGTTGTGCTACGGGATTTCTAACAATTCTGCTCTCTCTCTCTCTCTCTCTCTCTCTCTCTCTCTCTCTCTCTCTCTCTCTCTCTCTCTCTCTCTCAACTCTTTGATTATTAAAGCTTTAGTTGTGCTACGGGATTTCTAACATCCTGCTCTCTCTCTCTCTCTCTCTCTCTCTCTCTCTCTCTCTCCTCTCTCTCTCTCTCTCTCTCCGAGGACCTCGGGCAACCCGAACAAGCTGTAAGAATTGTAAGAATGTAAGAACTCTCTCTCTCTCTCTCTCTCTCTCTCTCTCTCTCTCTCTCTCTCTCTCTCTCTCTCTCTCTCTCTCTCTCTCCCTAATTCCGTTAACGACAAGAGAAATCCAGACTACTTTCATCTGTAGTATCTGATAAAGAAGCTCTTGGCATAACATGGAATATTCCAAGTCACCCTATGAAAAATTTGGAATATTTTGGAATATTGGTAATAAAATAAAATGCTATGAGGTGAAACTGGAATGACTGTTTGTTCATCCTCTCTCTCTCTCTCTCTCTCTCTCTCTCTCTCTCTCTCTCTCTCTCATTTTGATGAAATTGAAATCCTGTACATTCTTCTTCAAGATAACTTGGAAACTTTTGAGCCTTGTATTTCAGTCCAACATAATCAATGGACGTGCGAGAGACTGACATAAGTAAGAGTTCGGAATGGAATCATTCATCGAATATTGGTATCCAGTGTTCGCATGCATACTATGTTTCATTTATTTTCGCTTTTTCATTCTGCATGATCATCATCCGTGCAGTATATAAGCACTGGGCTTTTGGGATTTGCCTTTCTGAAAATAAGTTTTTTTTCAACATCAGTTGCAACTCCTCTCTTCTCTCTCTCTCTCTCTCTCTCGTCTCTCTCTCCTCTCTCTCTTCTCTCGGGGTTCGTCTCTCTCTCTCCTCTCCAAACTTATAGAGGGTTCCAAACTTATAGATCAGATAGAAAAAATAGGAATCAAGGGGGAACCGCAATATATGGGAAAGACAAAAAACAAGGAAAAATATATGAGAAATATAGTAACTCAGAATGTGAACTAATAGCGGTAGAATTTGAATCTGAAAAATTGATGAACATAGTAATATATAGACCTCCTATACTAAAGAGTTGACTTAATAATTGAAAAATTGGATGATATATAGTATAAATCACAAGGACTGGACTATTCTCCTATCTGGTGCGCTTCAACTTTCCTTTCGTAGAATGGAAAGAACGAATAGGAGATTGTGGTTGTACTTATACATATAGAGAGTAATAGTAGTGCAGAAGATAAGAGGCAATTTGAAAAGCTATTAGATATGCTACTAGAATACAACATTCAACAAATAAATCACCTGCCAACAAGAAAGGAAAATACTTTAGACCTAGTATTTGTGAACGAGATGAATTATGTTAAAGAAATAATAGTTTATAATGCGAGTATTTCAGACCATAATGTCATAGAATTAATAGTTCATCATTCCAAAGCAAGTGAAAAAAGAGATAAGCAAGAAATGAAAAAGTGGGAAGGATATGGAAAATACAACTTCTACAGTAAAAATATAAAATGGTCAGAAATTAATGAAGAATTAAACAAAGATTGGGATAACATTTTCGTAAGTGATGACATAAGGGTAAATACGGAGATATTATATAAAATATTGGAGAAAATAGTGGATAATATATACCGAAGAAGAAAAGTAAACATCATTCATGCATACCAAGAGACAGAAGGATCTTGTTCCAGAAAATCAGAAAGTGGAAAAAAGGTCTTGCAAAAGAAAAAAATGCATGGAAAAGTTATAGAACTAAAAGCAAGATAGAAAATGCAGAACAAAAGATTATACAATCAAAGAAAATGAAAAACGGGACTTGGAAGAAAAAACCCTATTAAATATCAAGCAAAACCCCAAACTATTATACTCATATGCGAAGAAGATGAATAAAAGAAGAAATATAAAATAGGTCCTCTGAGAATTGAAGGGAGATTAACGAATGAAAAAAAGGAAATTTTGCAACATACTGGCAGAACGATATAAGAGAAGAAATTCACCCCTTACCAGGAATAGATAATGAAGATAATGATATAGAAGTAAGGGAAGAAAAAAAAAATAGTGAATATTTAGCTGACATAGAAATTAATGAAGCTGATATTGTGCAGGCAATTAATGAAATTAAAAATGGAGCTGCTGCAGGGCCGGACCTGGAGTCCCTGCTATTTTGTTAAAGAAAGTAAGTGTTCATTCTATCGCAAAGCCACTTGCAATATTATTATACACGTGTAGATACAGGGGCAAGATTTATGATGAGCACCAATTATTAAGCATATATCACCCCTACTTTCAAAAGTGGATCAAGACTAGAGGGCAAGTAATTATAGGCCTGTGAGTCTAACATCACATATTATGAAAGTGTATGAAAGGGTAATGAAGAAAAATATTATGAAACATTTAATAAAAAAAAAAAATAATTTGTTTAATATAGGACAACACGGTTTCGTACCCGGAAAAAGTACACAAACCCAACTGTTAGTCCACCGTGAGAACATATTCAAAAATATGAAAAGCGGAAATGAAACAGATGTGGTTTATCTAGACTTTGCAAAAGCTTTTGACAAAGTAGACCATAAATATATTAGCAAAGAAAATTAGAAACACAATATACGTAGATAAAGTAGGAACATGGTTAAAAGAATTTTTACACAACAGAAAAACAGATAGTTATTGCAAACGATGAGAAATCGGATGAAACCAAGGTAATATCCGGTGTGCCACAAGGTACGGTGCTAGCTGCAATATTGTTTGTTATTATGATTGAAGACATAGACAGTAATGTTAAGGATTCGGTAGTGAGTAGTTTCGCTGATGACACAAGAATAAGTAGAGAAATTACTTGTGATGAAGATAGGAACGCTCTACAAAGAGACCTTAACAAAGTATATGATTGGGCAGAGGTAAATAGGATGGTATTTAACTCTGATAAATTTGAATCAATAAATTATGGAGACAGAGAAGGAAAGCTATATGCATATAGGGGACCTAATAATGAGACAATCACAAATAAGGAAGCAGTTAAAGACCTTGGTGTGATGATGAATAGGAACATGTTATGCAATGATCAATAGCAATTCTGTTGGCAAAATGTAAAGCAACAAAATGGGAATGTTGTTACGGCACTTCAAAACAAGAAAGCTGAACACATGATTATGCTTTATAAAACATATGTTCGTAGTCCACTTGAATATTGCAATATGATATGGTACCCACACTACAAAAGGATATTGCACAAATAGAGATGTACAAAGGTCCTTTACAGCTAGAATTAGAAGAAGTTAAGGACCTAGACTACTGGGAAAGACTACAATCCTTAAAATTATATAGTCTAGAAATGAGAAGAAGACGGCTACATGATAATTCAGGCATGGAAACAGATAGAAGGAATAACAGAAATATCATGGAACTAAAAATATCGAAAGAGGCAAGCAGAGGTAGATTAATAGTGCCCAAAAACTATACCAGGAAAAATAAGGAAAAGCACACAGGACATTAATCCACTACGCACCACATCGATAATGCAACGTCTATTCAATGCGTTTGCCAGCTCATCTGAGGAATATATCAGGAGTGAGCGTAGATGTGTTTAAGAATAAGCTCGACAAATACTAAACTGCATCCCAGACCATCCAAGATTGGAAGATGCAAATATACCGGAAGATGTACTAGCAACTCTCTGGTAGACATTAGAGGCCTCGCACACTGAGGGACCTGGGGCAACCCGAACGAACTGTAAGGTCTGTAAGGTAAGGTAAGGTCTCTCTGAGGACCAGCCACAATATCGTTTTACAATATTGACTGGCCTGTTGACCTTTCATAAAGAGAGAGAGAGAGAGAGAGAGAGAGAGAGAGAGAGAGAGAGAGAGAGAGAGAGAGAGAGGGAGAGAGAGAGAGAGAGAATGCATTTTCTGTTTTCCCCATTATATTTCCCACCAGCGGATATGAAACACTGGTTGCCATGGTGATCTCTCTACTGGTTGAGCTTTAGTATATGAAATGAAGGCATTATTCACGATCTCTTCTTGCCTCCGGACGTGAATTACACAAAGTTTTCCAGGCATAACTCACCACGTCCCGTAAATGAATGAAAAACCTGGAATTTAAGGAAATAAATAAAAGCTTAAATTCGAATGTAAAAAGAACACTGTAGGTGAATATGCGAATAAGATTGCCTGTCGTTGATGCTATTACTTTTTTTGTTGTTTGGCTCTTTGATTAGCAATATTTATAAAAAAAAAAATCAAGAAGGTAAATGATCGCATCATGAATCCCAGTTATGATTTTGTTGAATGGAAATCATACAATCGCCTTTCTGTTTACTAATTCTGCCCGGTGTAACATAATCTGCTTTTTTAAAAACGAGATAGAAATGCGTTAAACAATAGAATTAATAGGATTTATTTGAAAGTATTGCTTTTTAATTATGTTTAAAACATAATATAAAGTCATATCATTGTGGCCTTTATGACGATGATATGTCATGTCGAAGTGGTTATGCCTACGATAAATATTCAAGGTACTCTTTCAAAAGCGCCAGGAATAACCATCACAATGTTCAATAAGTATCTCAAAAGCACTAGGAATAATCATCCCAATGATTAATAAAAGTGGCGGAACATATATAAGCATCCCAGTAGCAATCAGCCAAATGCCGAATCTTCTC
>NC_061090.1:55012931-55034314 GCF_015104395.2 Macrobrachium nipponense | reverse complement strand
GTTTTCCCCATTATATTTCCCACCAACGGATATAAAAAACCACTGGTTGCCATGGTGATCTCTCTACTGGTTGAGCTTTAGTATATGAAATGAAGGCATTATTCACGATCGCTTCTTGCCTCCGGATGTGAATTACACAAAGTTTTCCAGGCATAACCTACACCACGTCCCGTAAATGAATGAAAAACCTGGAATTTAAGGAAATAAATAAAAGCATAAATTCGAGTGTAAAAAAAAAGAACACTGTATAAATATAGCGAATAAGATTGCCTGTCGTTAATGCTATTACTTTTGTTTGGTTGCTCTTTGATTTGCAATATTTAAAAAAAAACAGAAGGTAAATAGATCGCATCATGAATCCCAGTTATGATTTTGTTGAATGGAAATCATACAATCGCCTTTCTGTTTACTATAACTGATTCACTTAAGGTAGATTCTCGGATGAGCCTTATTCTTACGAGACGTTTGTTTGGTGGCCGCTGATTGGCTGGTACCAGGAGGTAGGCAGCTCCCAGCAATCAGCGGGCCGCCAACTAACGTCTCGTAGGCATAGGGATCATCCAAGAATCTACCTTAAGTGAACCAGTTATAGTTCTGCCCCGGTGTAACATAATCTGGTATTGCTTTTTAAAACGAGATAGAAATCCGTTAAACAGTAGAATTAATAGGATTTATTTGAATGTATTGCTTTTTAATTTATGTTTAAAAACATTTAAAATAGTCATATCTTGTGCCTTTATGAACCGGATGAGGTTTCAGTTTCGCAGTGTATGCCTACATAATATTAAAGATATTTTGAATCTTATTGGCTTTTTAATTTTAATTTGTTTTAAAAAAGCATTACATAAAGGTCCAAGATCATTGTGGCCTTTATGACGATGAGGTTTCATGTCGCAGTGGTTATGCCTACGATAATATTAAAGATACTCTTTCAATAGCGCTAGGAATAACCATCACAATGATCAATAAGTATCTCAAAAGCACTAGGAATAATCATCCCAATGATTAATAAAAGGGGCGGAACATATATAAGCATCCCAGTAGCAATCGGCCAAATGCCGAATCTTCTCATCAAATGGTCGTTTAGGATTGAACGGCAGGTGAAGATGGTGTTAGATTAAACTGACGGAAAGGTCTGTCCGCCGCCCCCGAGCCCGTTTCCTTTAGAAGTAACCGCTGAAGTCCAGAACAGAGGTCAAATCTGGTACAGTCGAAAGTTCATGATATGTTGGAGCTAGAACTTTGAAATTGCTCTGAATTCGAACTGGTTCAGTTTTTATTTATTTATTTATTTGTTTATTCATTTATTTATTTATTTGCATTTGAAAAATGCGATTAGAATCTATTTTAATTTTATTATACTTACATACACAACTTTTATATTTAACATTTAAACAAAACCTATCTTTTAGTATTTTATCTAGTGTCTATGAAAACTAAAAGTATTGGCTGAAGCATAAATGAAAATGGAATAAAATCACTAACTGAAAAATACGTAAAATGGAAATAGTTTCATAAAAATAGCGCAAGTCATCTTGTCCTCTAAATGAATATTCACTGACTTTCAAAAAATTGCTTCTGTGATGAAGAGAACAGCAATATGATTAAAAGGTCGCTTTCTAAAACGAACATAGAAATGGAAAAGAAACGAAAGAAATAAAACAGAAACAGCGTTGATAAAAGAAAGAGGCTTTGCCAATCCCAGCATCTGCTATCAGATGGTGAAGGTCATTGCTGCTCTCCTTAATGTTCTGTTTCTCTTGAGAGCCTTTGATGACATCTGCGTCTTCTCTGTCCTTCGCCTCTCCCTTCTTCTTCTTCTTCTTCTTCTTCTTCTTCTTCTTGTTTTAACTCTTTACTCTATACTCCTTTTGCTTTCACAGGTGTTTTTTTTTATTTTATTTTATTTACTTTTTTTTCTTACTTTTTCTAGAGGTTGTGGAAATGCTGCACTCTCACAGAGAGAGAGAGAGAGAGAGAGAGAGAGGAGAGAGAGAGAGAGAGAGAGAGAGTATTATGAGGTACAAGCCGTCATTCATTGCCCTTTCAACTGAAAGCATTTTATCACCTAAAGGCAATTCCAGTTCTTTATGAGATACAGATGATCAAAGCAGTCTAGATTTCTCTGCCTTAATGGAATTAGAGAGAGAGAGAGAGAGAGAGAGAGAGAGAGAGGAGAGAGAGAGAGAGAGAGAGAGAGAGAGAGATCCCGTCGCACTAAAGCTTTGATTTAATAAAGTGTTGACAGAGAGAGAGAGAGAGAGAGATCCCGTCGCACAGCTAAAGCTTTAATAAAAGTGTTGAGAGAGAGAGAGAGAGAGAGATCCCGTCGCACAGCTAAAGCTTTAATAAAAGTGTTGAGAGAGAGAGAGAGATCCCGTCGCACAGCTAAAGCTTTAATAAAAGTGTTGAGAGAGAGAGAGAGAGATTCCGTCGCACAGCTAAAGCTTTAATAAAAGTGTTGAGAGAGAGAGAGAGAGAGAGAGAGAGAGAGAGAGAGAGAGAGATGATACGTATGAAATGATACCGGAACCAAGACAGTCCTTCGGGGCCCCGAAAAAGAAATTCCTCTCGAGCAGCGCCATTCCAGAATTCCCGTCTCGAATTCCAGTCTTTCCCGGCGATCCGCAGGAGTTTCAATTAGAAGTTAGGATGCTTTTGATACGCCATATGTGAGGAGGAGGGAAACGGGAGTTTCTACCTCTACAAAAGGGGAAGGAGGTTGTTGTAAACTTGTGTCGGAGCCTCTGAGATGCGAGAGAAAAGAGCGGAAACTCTCTTGGATGTTTCTTCTTCTTCTTCTTCTTCTTCTTATTCTTCTTAGATGTTGCCGAAACGAGAGTCGGAACTTTCTAGTTCGATTTTATCATTTGACGATGTTTGAGAAATATTATTTATGTCATTTCGACTGTGGCGCGCGCGTTTCTGATTAATATTTTATTTCTTTTGAGGCGCGCAGGCGGCGAACTTTCTTATTTGATTTAATCATTTGGCGATGTTTCTGAAATGTTCTTATTCATATCATTTCAGCTTTTTGCGCGTTTCTGATATATATATATATATATATATATATATATATATATATATATATATATATATATATATATATATATATATATATATATATATATAATATATATATATATATTATATATATATATATTATTTTATTTTATTTTTTTCCAGGCACGCAGGGAGGAACGATATCAATCACTGTAAAGAAAGTAGTTCAGAAAAGGCGAAATGTTATTGCTATTATTTTGCAATTATTTCAGCGAGAACATTTTTCTGTTTTCTCAAAGAATATTAGGACTTTTTCTTGTTCAGTTTAATCATTTGACGATGTTTCTGAAATGTTCTTATGAATGTGATTTCGAGCGCGAGTTCAATTCTCGGGCATTCCATTGAGGGGTCAGAGATGCGTATATCTGGTGATAGAAGTTCAGTCTCGACGTGGTTCGGAAGTCACGTAAAGCCGTTGGTCCCGTTGCTGAATAACCACTGGTTCCATGCAACGTAAAAACACCATACAAACAAAACAATTAATATCATTTCAACTTTGCCTATTTATAATATATGTGTTTTGGGATTCGCGATGCCAAGATCACCGAAGTTAGAAAAGGGAAGAATCATTCTTGACACACGCAAGGAGGAATGATAGCAATCACTGTAAACAAAGTATTTCAGAAAAAGACGAAATGTTATTGTTATTCTTTTGTACACATGTCAGCGAGAGTTTTTTTTTTTTTTTTTTTTTTTGTATTCCCAAAGAATATTAGAGTTTGAATTATCATACTTTTATAATATCACAAATTACTTAAGACAGCTCGCCGTAAAAATCGAAATTATCTTCAGATATTATTACAATATAAACGAACAAGTAACGACTTACAGTATATGTCAGATTTACTCATGTTCAAAACAGTATTTTAGAATACATTTTTTTCGGGAAACTAAAATCTTAAAATTCTATAGTAAAGTTTGTGAGCGTTGAAAGATATTTTCCATTATTGGACAAGGAATATGACCCAAAACCTATCCATAAAGTAAAAACGTAATTTCGTGAAAAGCTACTAAATTCACTGAAACGTTAATTTCGAACGCATATATAGGTATTTCCTATAGTTCAGGGTATATATTTATCCAGTATAAAAATACGTGTTCATGTTCCTCATCATTTAGTGTGCTGCTATGCTCTGTATATTAGATTGTATTGTTTGTTACTCTATAAATTAAGAGTATGTATCGCTGTTGGTTCGTGAGGAAGATTGTGATCTAATCATATTTCCTTAATTCATTTGAATGTTGATTAGACAATTAATGAAATGATCAAACAGATCATATAACAGTTACTTTTTGATTATTGTGATGACAATTTAACAGAACTGTTTTTTCTTAGATTAATGAATAATTTGGAGGATCGATTGCTTGATTAATGGCCAAATAATCCCGATAAATGAGTGACCAGTTTGTTGATTGTAAATTGATTAGTTGATGTGAAACTCGGTCGTTAACCGCCTGGTTTGAAAGTTTATATAATTAGATTTAATTGGATGTTTACTTTCCCGATGAATTCGAGTGTTTTGATCACGTGAACTACTGAATGATTCACAATTTTTGTTTTGTTTTGTTAGAATCTACATCAATAAACTACTCTCTCTCTCTCTCTCTCTCTCTCTCTCTCTCTCTCTCTCTCTCTCTCTCTCTCTCTCTCGACATTTGTTTTGTTTTGTTAGAATCTAAATCAAATACTACTTACTCTTTCTTTCTCTCGCTCTCTTCTCTCTTCTCTCTCTCTACTCTCTCTCCTTCTTCTCTACTCTCACTCACTCAACAAAAATTTTTATTGTTCAAAAGGCTTTAGTTGTGACGGTAACGGGAGCTGTAATAAATCCTGTTCTCCTTCTCTCTCTTCTATCTCTCTCTCCTCTCTACCTCTCTCTCTCTCTCTCTCTCTCTCTGACATTTATGTTTTGTTTTGTTAGAATCTAAATCAATATACTACTCTCTCTCTCTCTCTCTCTCTCTCAACAATTTTATTGTTAAAGCTTTAGTTGTGCGACGGGAGCTGTAATAACCCTGTTCTCTCTCTCTCTCTCTCTCTCTCTCTCTCTCTCTCTCTCTCTCTCTCTCTCTCTCTCATACACACACACACTAACACACACGTAGTCAAAAATGCTCGTAGTCGGTGACATTCCAGATATTTTGCTCTCTCTCTCTCTCTCTTCTCTCTCTCTCTCTCTCTCTCTCTCTCTCTCTCTCTCTAATTCCGTTAACGGCAGAGAGATCCAGACTGCCTTCATCTCTAGTATCTGATAAAGAAGCTCTTGGCATAATATGGAATATTCCAAGTTACCCTATGAAAAATTCGGAATGTTTTCAGGATTCAGGAATTGCCCTTAGGTGATAAAATGCTTTGAGGTGAAAGGGGAATGAATGATGGCAAATCGTGTAACATAAACCGTAAAGAAAAAATAAAATTATTAAAATACTACAACATAGACAGTGAAGATGCTTCCAGTTATAAATTTTGGAAATATCGTAAATAGAACAACATTCAAATAAAAAAATAAGAAAAAAAAGTATCCGGTACCCAGTTGCACAAACAACAAGCTGAACTTTCACCAACAAGTTCAAAGTTCAGGTCAGTTCCAGCGGAGGATGGAAATTCCACCCCGTGGCTTTATGGAATGTTTACATGAGCCAGGAACGGCACAGGGAGATAGTGCTATAGAAAGACCCATTTGCAAATAAACCCAAAAACTACAAAGAAAGTAAACGGGAACTCCCTTCCATCCTTCCATATACGCGGAGGGAAAGCGCTTCACCATCGCCCTATAGAAAATGGAAAATGGGAAAAGGCCACATCTCTCTCCACAAAGCCACCGGCGTATTTTAAAGGCTACGATGAGTATTTTGGAAACAAATTGAGGAGCGGAAATAAAAGTTATTGCCGTATCAAAAAGGCTTTCGGACATATTAATATGCAATGTTAAATAGAAAAAATTTAATAGTAACAGCGTCCTTTTTCCCTCCTATCTGAGACGCATATATAATTATATAATTAGACACCTTGTATTGATGAGTAGGTTTTAATAATTTATTATATATATATATATATATATATATATATATATATATATATATATATATATATTTTATATTTGTCGACTTTGTTTTGATTTCTCCTCTGTGCGCTCCACTGGTTCGAATCCACGAGATGACGAAATTATTTTTAACTGAATAAATTCCCCTTCGGTTAACATATATGAAAAAGTATTGATTCCGTGTTAGAGCGAATTGGATATTAAAGGACATTTGTACCTTGATGTATATCTATTCATATATATATATATATATATATATATATATATATATATATAATATATATATAATATATATATATATATACTTTCTAGGGCACAATTTTTCACGGATACAACATTCATTGAATAGAATGGCTTTTTCACACTGTTTACCAGCTTTTTGAAATTGATTCATATTTTCTAATTATTTTCTTTTCTTCATTGTTCAGGTTACTAATGGACACATAATGGGGTTCTTCCATTTACTCCAGTATTTTTACAAAAACGCGACAGCTGTTTCGTCAACCTATACGTATTGACGTTAACAAGCGTACTGATACAAATATGAGCCTACATGCGTTTGTGACGTCATGAGGACGGAAAGGTAGTACAATTGCCAGATACCTAGTTTTAAATATTTACAAAAGACTATAGTGAAACATAAAAAAGACAAATATGTTAACAGAAATTATATCAAAAGTTGAAAGTAAGTTATTATATAGCAAAATTTACATAAATATAGGTTAATTACATATATTTTTAATTAACAAAATGTCAGTGTGCACTCCTGTCCGCGTGTGGTAGTGGTCTTGTTTCACGCGGTTGAAGGGCTGCCCTCCTACACGAGGGCAAAGATCGGTCTGCCTCGCGTTGGATGTTAAGGTTTTTTGGGGCGTTGCGTGGCGATGCTGACGGCTTCTGAATATCAATAAACGATTGTAGTTGCCTTCCTTGTGGATTATTTTGGTGTTTGTGAGAAGTTCTTGCAAGGATGTTTTTTATTGTGGGTATCCACAAAGTGCTGGTGAATAGCACCTTGGTTTCTGTGGGCCTGCATGCGACGTTTGAGTGTAGTTGTTGTGTGTCCGATATAGCATTTTTGGGGGGACTGACATTGCTCGTCAGCACAGACAAACTTGTAAACTATATCAGATTCAACCTCTTTCTCCGTCGATGGAGCCGTACTATTTTTCATTACCAGTGAGGCCGTAAGATTTGGCTTGCAGTAAATTCTTGCTGTTATTTTGTTATATGGTGCTAGGGGGGTGGTTCCTCTTCGCAGTATACCAAGGAGGGCTTTCCTTTCGTCTTCGTGGTGTTTGTTGTATGATATCTGATGGTATATCACTATTTCTTTGTCTTTGTCTTGTGTGTTGTCCCTCGGGGTCGGGTTTTGGAAAGCCTCTAATCTCTTTTTGACAACTTGCTGGATCATGTCATCTGGGTAGCCGTTATTTGTGAGCAGCTGTTGAACTCTGTTAATTTCTTCGTTCGTCGCTTTCCACGTCGAACAGTGTGTTAAGGCACGTTTTATGTATGCATTTACCACAGACCGTTTATATGCATCAGGGCATTCTCCTCTAGCATTTAAGCATCTCCCAGCATCTGTCTTTTTAGTGTATACGGTGGTATTGTATTTGTTGTTTTTCTGGGTCACAAGTACGTCCAAGAAGGGGAGCATTTTCTCATTACTTTTTTCTACCGTAAAATTCAATGTAGAATTTGCTCGGAGTTTATTCACTAATTCATCTATGTCATTTTCGCCCTTTGTTGTGATAAAGATATCATCAATATATCTCCCATAGATTCTGGGTTTTGGGTGTTCTTCAAAAGTGACCTCTTCTGTGTGTGCCATGTATATATGTATGTATATATGTATATGTGTGTGTGTATGTATGTATGTATGTATATGTATAAATGTATCTGTGTATATATAACCTACCTGTCTAATTATTTATCCATCAAATTACTTTCCATGTGAAACCTTTTTAGGATACATTTAAGAATAATGAAGTCACAAAGAAATATGTTTTTCAATATTTGTCAAAGAAGTTCATATAAGTACCCGGACGAAATGATTTGGCACATTTGCTTAAGTATCATTTTATGAGTTTAATGATAATAACTGATTATTCAATCATTTAGTATTTAACATCATTGGATTATTCTTTCAGCTCAGAATATTGTCGGGCATAATGTAGTAGATTCAAGATATTGAAAACAATCGCTGTCAAATGGTTTAGAAAAATACTTATTTTAAATTTCAGACTTAGATCAATTAGCTCTCCTAAGAAAATAATGCTATAAATCCCAAAATCGTAACTGAAAGAATTTTTATGTAATAAGTGTAAAGGGGTTTTAAATCTTATTGACATTCATTCTTTTGAGACAGGACTTCCTTCAAATTAAATCCGAAAATGCCAAAACTTAATCCTTCGCGGATTATGGGGAACTTTCGTAATTAAGCAAGGATTATAACAATGACAAAGTCCCCAACATTTCTATTAGAGGCTCAGTTTGTGCGATGGAATCTCTCTCTCTCTCTCTCTCTCTCTCTCTCTCTCTCTCTCTCTCTCTCTCTAATTCCGTTAACGACAAGATAAATCCAGACTGCTTCCATCTGTAGCATCTGATAAAGAAGCTCTTGTCATAACATGGAATATTCCAAGTCACCCTATGAAAAATTTGGAATATTTTGGAATAATGGTAATAAAATGCTCTGAGGTGAAACTGGAATGACGGTTTGTCACCTCTCTCTCTCTCTCTCTCTCTCTCTCTCTCTCTCTCTCTCTCTCGCTCCCCTTCTCTCTCTCTCTCTCTCTCTAACTTTTCCATGCATTTTGAAATGAAATTGAAATCCTGTACATTATTCTTCAAGATAACTTGAAAATTTTTGAGCCTTCTATTTAAGTCCATATAATGAATGGATGTGCGAGAGACTGACATAAGTAAGAGTTCGAAATGAAATCATGCGTCCTACGTTATTAGTCTTTTCTTTTGAAAGTCAATTTGTTAAGTCAGTTTATTTATTTTCTGGAATATTGGTATCCAGTGTTCGCACGCACACTATGTTTCATTTATTTTCACTTTTTCATTCTGCATGATCATCATCCGTTGTGATGGTAATTGCTTCATAGCAAAGGAAGATAAAGGAAAGGAGAACGCATTTTCGAGAAGTTCGGCAGTAAGGAGGCTTTCGCGCCCGTGTTGGAGGCGTCTGTTCTCGCGGCTGTTCTGGAATCGTCGGGCGTGTTGTGGAGTGCAACACACGCCTAAGTGGCGGGAGAAATGCCACGATTTCTGAAGCAATACCTCGTCTAGATTCATCTAAGAACTTCCGGAAACCTCGCGAGCCCGTGACGCTCGCCGTAGGGTCCGCCCCCAGAGTGCCGTAGGACGGAGAGGAGAAGAGAGAGATCGTAAAAGAGAGACTCCAGTTAGTCACAGAGAGATATCCTCAGTAAGAGCCACAGATCAGAATATCAGTGAGAGATCACCCGCAGCAGAGATTATCCGTGAGAGATAAGAGAGAAAAGGACCGACGAAGGATCAGAAAAATAGTTGCTTGAGAGTTAGTTAGATACTGATCTAGTCGTCTTCAGGAGTGGTCGGATTATCTTATGTTATCTCGACGTCGAGCAGACTTCAGAGAAGAAAAGGTCCTGCTAGAGGTTTTGGGGAATTCCTGCCTTACGAGTAGACTATTTTCTGCAATACGGAGTCAAGAGGACGTCTGCAATCACCGTTTTCCTTTTGAAAAGCCATCGCTTCGAATTTCCAAATTGACTAGCAAGTATTTGAATTGCCTCACTGTTTCCCCAGTTCATGCTGTGTAAGATTCTATCTTTTTATGTAAATAGGAGATACCATTCTGCATTTACCTATGTTAGTAAGCTTGTAAATAAACCTTTGTTGTGTTAGTGTTTCTTTCTATATTCGTATCCCCAGTTTCAATTGTTGGTGTTTAAATATTTTTTTTTATTATTTCATATCGAACCTGTAGCGGACCTCTCTCAGAGGCCGTAACATTGTGTCGACCCTTGCCAGGATATTTCGACACCGTAACATCCGTGCAGTAGATAAGCACTGGGATTTGCCTTTCTGAAAATAAGTTTTTTTTTTTTTTTCCATCATCAGTTGCAACTCCTCTCTCTCTCTCTCTCTCTCTCTCTCTCTCTCTCTCTCTCTCTCTCTCTCTCTCTCTCTCTCTCTCTCTTAGGACCAGCCACAGTATCGTTTTACGATATTTACTGGCATGTTGACCTTTCATAAAGAGAGAGAGAGAGAGAATGCATTTTCTGTTTTCCCCATTATATTTCCCACCAGCGAATATGGAACACTGGTTGCCATGGTGATCTCTCTACTGGTTGAGCTTTAGTATATGAAATGAAGGCATTATTCACGATCTCTTCTTGCCTCCGGACGTGAATTACACAAAGTTTTCCAGGCATAACCTACACCACGTCCCGTAAATGAATGAAAAACCTGGAATTTAAGGAAATAACTAAAAGCATAAATTCGAATGTAAAAAAAGAACACTGTATAAATATAGCGAATAAGATTGCCTGTCGTTAATGCTATTACTTTTGTTTGGTTGCTCTTTGATTAGCAATATTTAAAAAAAAACAGAAGGTAAATAGATCGCATCATGAATCCCAGTTATGATTTTGTTGAATGGAAATCATACAATCGCCTTTCTGTTTACTAGTTCTGCCCCGGTGTAACATAATCTGCTATTACTTTTTAAAACGAGATAGAAATCCGTTAAACAGTAGAATTAATAGGATTTATTTGAAAGTATTGCTTTTTAATAAGGTTTAAAACATGACGATGAGGTGTCATGTCGCAGTGGTTATGCCTACGATAATATTCAAGATACTCTTTCAAAAGCGCCAGGAATAACCATCACAATGATTAATAAGTATCTCAAAAGCAATAGGAATAATCATCCCAATGATTAATAAAAGGGGCGGAACATATATAAGCATCCCAGTAGCAATCAGCCAAATGCCGAATCTTCTCATCAAATGGTCGTTTGGGATTCAACGGCCGGTGAAGATGGTGTTAGATTAAACTGACGGAAAGGTGTGTCCGCCGTCCCCTCCACCTCCCCCCCAAAGAGCCCGTTTATTTTAGAAGTAACCGCTGGAGCCCAGAACAGAGGTCAAATCTGGTCCAGTCGAAATTTCATGATACGTAAGAGCTAGAACTTTTAAATTGTTCTGAACTCGAACTGGTTCAATTTTTATTTATTTATTTTATTTATTTATTTATTTAATTATTTGTTTATTCAATTTTATTTATTTATTTGCATTTGAAAATTCGATTAGAATCTATTTTAATTTTATTATACTTACATACACAACTTTTATATTTAACATTTAAACAAAACCTATCTTTTAGTATTTTATCCAGCGTCTATGAAAACTAAAAGTATTGGCTGAAGCATAAATGAAAATGGAATAAAATCACCAACTGAAAAATACGTAGAATGTAAACATCGTCATAAAAAAGCGCAAGTCATCTTGTCATCTAAATGAATATTCACTGACTTTCAAAAAAATTGCTTCTGTGATGAAGAGAACAGCAATATGACTGAAAGGTCGCTTTCTAAAACTAACATAGAAATGGAAAAGAAACGAAAGAAATAAAACAGAAACAGCGTTGATAAAAGAAAGAGGCTTTGCCAATCCCAGCATCTGCTATCAGATGGTGAAGGTCATTGCTGCTCTCCTTAATGTTCTGTTTCTCTTGAGAGCCTTGGATGACATCTGCGTCTTCTCTGTCCTTCGCCTCTTCTTTCTTCTTCTTCTTCTTCTTCTTCTTCTTCTTCTTGTTTTAACTCTTTACTCGATACTCCTTTTGCTTTCACAGGTGTTTTTTTATTTTATTTTGTCTACTTTTTTTCTTAATTTTTCTAGAGGTTCTTGATAGGAGACCGATTTATGTTGTGGAAATGCTGCACTCTCACAGAGAGAGAGAGGAGGAGAGAGAGAGAGAGTATTATGAGACATAAGCCGTCATTCATTGCCCTTCCAACTGAAAGCATTTTATCACCTAAGGGCGATTCCGGAATCCGGAAAATATTCCAAATTTTTCGTAGGGTGACTTGGAATATTCCATTTTATGCCAAAAAGTTCTTTATGAGATACAGATGATCAAAGCAGTCTGGATTTCTCTGCCGTTAACGGAATTAGAGAGAGAGGAGAGAGAGAGAGAGAGAGAGAGAGAGAGAGAGAGAGAGAGATCCCGTGGCACAGCTAAAGCTTTAATAAAAGTGTTGAGAGAGAGAGAGAGAGAGAGAGAGAGAGAGAGAGAGAGAGAGAGAGAGGCGCCAACGTATGAAATGATACCGGGACCAAGACAGTCTTCGGGCCCCGAAAAGAAATTCCTCTCGAGCAGCGCCATTCCAGAATTTTTTTTGTTCCAGTCTTTCCCGGCGATCCGCAGGAGTTTTCAATTAGAAGTTAGGATTGCTTTTGATACGCCATATGGTGAGGAGGAGGGAAAACGGGAGTTTCTAACGTCTACAAAAGAGGAAGGAGATTGTGAAACTTGTGTCGGAGCCTCTCAGATGCGAGAGAAAAGAGCGGAAACTCTCTTGGATGTTTCTTCTTCTTCTTCTTCTTCTTCTTCTTAGATGTTGCCGAAACGAGAGTCGGAAGTTTCTAGTTCGATTTAATCATTTGACGATGTTTCTGAAATATTATTATTTATATCATTTCGACTGTGCTCGCGCGTTTCTGATTAATATTTTTTTTTCTTTTGAGGCGCGCAGGGGGCGGACTTTCTTATTTAATTTAATCATTGACGATGTTTCTGAAATGTTCTTATTCATGTCATTTTAACTTTTTGCGCGTTTTCAATTTTAATATAATTATTTTATATATATATATATATATATATAGATATAATATATATATATATATATATATATATCAATAAAGAAATATTTCAGAAAAAGGCGAAAATGTATTTGCTATTATTTTGCAATGATTTCACCGAGAACATTTTTCTGTATTCCCAAAGAATATTAGGACTTTTCTTGTTAAATTTAATCATTTGACGATGTTTCTGAAATGTTCTTATGAATGTGATTTCGAGCGCCTCAGTGGCGTGGTCGGTTTGGTCTTGGCCTGCCGCCTCGGTGGCCGCGAGTTCAATTCTCGGGCATTCCATTGAGGAGTGAGAGATGTGTATTTCTGGTGATATAAGTTCACTCTCCACGTGGTTCGGAACGGTCACGTAAAGCCGTTGGTCTCGTTGCTGAATAACCACTGGTTCCATGCAACGTAAAAACACCATACAAACAAACAATTAATGTCATTTCAACTTTGCCTATTTCTAATATATGTTTTTGGGGGTTTGCGATGCCAAGATCACCGAAGTTAGAAAAGGGAAGAATCATTCTTGACACACGCAAGGAGGAATGATAGCAATCACTGTAAACAAAGTATTTCAGAAAAAAGACGAAATGTTATTGTCATTCTTTTGTACACATGTCATAGACCGGCTGCCCAGACCATTGAGATACAACGATCGAGATACCGACTGTAACCCCTACTGGTATTTAGGAGTAGACTTGTAAACTGTGAAACTGACCGTCTGCCGAAAATATATGGGTGGCTTACTTAACAAGCACCACTAATTGCTTGTTAGATTTTGGGTCTATATCCTATATATGTGATACCAGATGAAACTAATATATAATATATCTGCAGACTCTACTGATTACAGAATGACCAGTGACAGACATTTTGGAGGGTGGGTTCCCCCTGACAACACGCACTGAAAAGGGGGCGTTAAGTGGATTTAGATCCAACTTAGGAGATACCGAGTAAAAATTTACACTACAATAGCACTGCACATTCTAGAATACTGTGGTGGTAATGACAGACATTTTAGTGGGTGGTTTACCCCTGACAGACGCCCCACAATGAGTGAGGAGAGGGAGACAGGATCTGGATCCAACATGGAGATAACAAGTAAAAATTTGTACTACAGTAGTACTGCACATCCTAGAGTACTGCGGTGGTAATGACAGACATTTTAGTGGTCAGTTACCCCCGACAGACACGCCACAACGAGTCTGGGTATGGGGGAGGGGGAGTGGGAGACAGGATCT
The DNA here is from genome assembly GCF_015104395.2 of Macrobrachium nipponense. Lineage (NCBI taxonomy): Eukaryota > Metazoa > Arthropoda > Malacostraca > Decapoda > Palaemonidae > Macrobrachium > Macrobrachium nipponense. The sequence continues at coordinate 55,020,103 of NC_061090.1, read as the reverse complement.
TTCATCCAAACATTGGAGATACCAAGTAAAATTTTGTACTAATATCATTTCATATCCTAGAATGCTGTGATGGTAATACCAGACATTTTAGTGGGTGGTTTTTTCCCACTGACAGACACCCCACGAGTGGGGAGGGGGAGGGGGAGGGGGAGACGGGATCTGCATCCAACATCGGAGATACCAAGTAAAATTTTTGTACTACAATCAGCACTGCTCCATCCTAGAGTACTGTGGTGGTAATGACAGTAATTTAGTGGGTGGTTACCCCTTCACAGACATAACCCACGATTGGAAGGGAGAGATGGGACGCCTTGAAATGATTCAAAATCTATCATAGGCAATATTAACATTATAAATATATAATTATCTGAAAATCATGAGCCTGATAAAATGTAAAAGGCAAAAATTTGAAGAAATATTGTGATGTTTCAGGATAAGAGCTACTGCCGGAGTTATTTTTTTAAAATTCCTATTTAAGTATGAAATATTTCACTTCATTAATTCCATCCCATCTATATAAAAAACTATGTATGAGACTTACTAGGCCTGGTGTGCTTTTCTATAGTTTGACACACACACACACACACACACACACACATATATAATATATATTATATATAGTATTATATATATATATATATATATATATATATATAATATATTATATATATATATAATATTAGCACTATCCTTTGGTGTGGAGTTATTACTTCACACTAAATATTTTTATCTGAATGATCACAAGTGACAACAGCTACAAGTATGTGCAGAGCCATTTTTGAATAATTAAACCAGTCATATGGTGCCACTCTCATTTCCTCTAAAAAAAAGAAATGTAAGATAAGTATTCTCGTTTTAATAGCGTCTTTGGTAATTTTCTTTTCTTACCCATAGGTTGGGCACACAGCCATGTCGAGATTCGTAGACCAATGTGTCTTACCATAACTGAATTGTTCTTTAGTTGCTGTTGGTTCGTGTGGATGAAATGAAATTTTTATCGGATATGGGAGTTCGATTGATATTCACTGAGATGATGTATCACAGCACAAATAATTACTGGAAACGGGAATGTGACGAATTGTTCAGGATAGGCTAACTATAAAACAGTAAAACATTTTCACCTTATTCTATTCCCCTCCCGAAGTTGACGACCATACAACTTGGAGCTCCTGACTTCCAAATTAAGTTGGCCTATAATATCATGTCAGTTATTTAGTAGTCCACTTATTTTCGGCTGCCTCACTCAAATTGATCTGTACGCTATCGCCAAGTATCAGGTACCATTTATATTCAGGGAAGAAAATTTAAACTCGTATAAAAATTATACTTACCCAGTTTGATGCTTAAAGCCAGCTGAATGTGTTTGTCTCTTAACTTCCCACCGGCACGCACCAAACGGCAGCTATGTTAATGTGTTTTCATACATTCTTTCGATGCTGGCTTTGACGACCATTATTCGGCTAATTTTCTCCCTAGTAAGATTTTTACTTCACTTGCTCATTCTATCCAGTAGACAGGCACTAACATCATATTATATCCTCACGTCTGTTCAATGTATTTACCATTGCTAACATGATTTATAATGCGTCTCCAACACAGTTATAGAAATCGGACAACCGAATGTGCAAATATGTCAGCTGTATGCAAGGCATAGGGCATCAATCACTGAAGGCCACATTGAATGTCTCGGTCCAGCTCTTAGTACTATATTTTATTACTATTACTTTTTTTCAATCTTTATTATTAATTGTTGTTATTAATACCTTACGAAAACAGGCTTAAGCGCTCTAACCATTGTGGTCAAGGCCTAGCATCTGCTCTTGGATCTAAGCAGTGTCAAACATATAAATACAGGACTTTCTTTGCACGCAGTAGCGAAGCACTAACTAAACAGTAATGTAATACAATCACTAAACACTAACACTCGCAATGCACTTACTCAGTAAGCGCTCACACTTGCATACATTCACTATACATACACACAGACACACACGCACACACACACTTAACATACCCTCACACACACACACACTCACTTAACATACACTCACATTCAATAACACAAAACACTCTGAATACCCAACACTCACTAGGCTCTCACGATACACTAAATGCTCACTAAACACTTAAAACACTAAATTCATGAAATACTCATTATACCCCAAACACTCGTAAACATTCACTAAACAATCACTTAATCCAAAACATTAATTAAACACTAAAACACTCACTAACCCTAAGCACTCATTAAATACTAAATGCTTTACCAAACCCTAAATACATATTAATACTAAACAGTGAATGGACACCCACTCATTAAATCTCAATAACACTTACACACTAAACACTTGCTGAACACTAACATTCACAAGACCTTCACTAAACGCTCATTTAACATTCAGAAACATTCACTAAAACCCTAAAGACTCAGTAAACATTCACTGAACACTGACACATTAAACAGTCACTAAACCCTAAACATTCATCAAACACTTACTCATAAACATTCACTAAACGCTTACTCACTAAACCCTAACAATTCGCTAAACACTTACTCATTAAACATTAACGATAGAAAAAATTCACAATCGCACTAATTTTTCATTTCTCTTGTTTTCTTCACATTAATGCTAGGTGATTATTTCTTTGGTCTTATATTTATTCATAATCTTCTTGAGAGAATGGAAATGTTCGAAATTACTTGGTGTGTGGAGAGATTGTTTAAAAAACAGAGATCTTCTGTGTCCATCCTCAGCCAGATGTATTATATCTGACGAATTTTACACCACCCGAAAAAAAGATCGACTATAGTAACAACAATATTAATTCATAAAACTGATAATACAAAAATGTATCCATGATTTCATTAGTATGAAAGTCAGTTGAAACTAAAAGAAGGTAGTCCTGCTTTAATAAAACAAACCGAGTAGGCTATAGCGCAATTATTATGATCTGTACCCTGACTATAGCGTATATATCTATTTAATGGGTGCGTATTATTCTATTTAACAAATGTTAAGTACATAGACACTTTACAGCAATAACTCTAATAAAGATATGAACTTACATGCTACTTTACAGTGCCAGTCTTCCAGCCACCGCTACATTAATTTTCATCTCGTAAACAAAGCTAAAGCGAGTACTATAATTGAACTCAATTGCTTGCTTGACAAAATAATAATATGACCGAATTATTGTGGGCATACAGATGACTATTATTTGTATGAAACAATTAAATAATTTTTGTGTTAAATATATACAAAGGATATAGAAAGGATAAAAATATTCATTAGATATATCACGATAATGTATAATACCGGTCAATAGTAGCCTCCTATACTAGACTAGACATTAATTATCAGGGCCTTGCCCTTCTCCCTGCCCACCTGTTAGGGTGTCTGTCAGGGGGAAACCACCCACTAAAATGTCTGTCATTACCATCACAGCATTCTAGAATATGAAGTGATATTGTAGTACAAATTTTACTTGGTATCTCCAATGTTGGATGCAGTTCCTGTCTCACCATCCCCCTCCCCCTCCCCATTCGTTGTGGGGTGTCTGTGAGGGGGTAACCACCCACTAAAATGTCTGGTATTACCATTACAGCATTCTAGGATGTGCAGTGCTATTGCAATACAAATTTTACTCGGTATCTCCGATGTTGGATGGAGATCCTGTCTCCCCCTTCCCTTCCCCCTCCCCCTCCACTCGTTGTGGGGTGTCTGTCAGGGGGTAACTACTCACTAAAATGTCTGTCATTACCACCGCAGTACTCTAGGATGTGCAGTACTACTGTAGTAACAAATTTTTACTTGTCTCCATGTTGGATCCAGATCTGTCTCCCTCTCCCTCACTCATTGTGGGCGTCTGTCAAGGGTACCCACTAAAATGTATGTCATTACCACCACAGTATTCTAGGATGTGCAGTGCTATTGTAGTGTAAATTTTACTCGGTATCTCCTAAGTTGGATCTAGATCCAATTAACCTCCCCTTTTTAGTGCGTCTGTCAGGGGGAACCCACCCCCAAAATGTCTGTCACTGGTCATTCTGTAATCAGTAGAGTCTGCAGATATATTATATATTAGTTTCATCTGGTATCTCATATATTGGATCTAGGCCCAAAATCTAACAAGCATTTTAATTAGTGGTGCTTGTTAAGTAACCCACCCTTATATTTTCGGCAGACGGTCAGTTTCACAGTTTTCAAGTCTACTCCTAAATACCTATAGGGGAGTAGGGTTACAGTCAGTAACTCGATCGTTGTTCCTCAATGGTCCGGGTTGCCGGTCTATGAGTGAGTATTTATTTTTTATTCCCAAAAAATATTAGAGTTTGAATTATCATACTTTTATAATATCACAAATTACTTAAGAGAGCTCGCCGTAAAAATCGAAATTATCTTCAAGTATTTTTAATTACAACACAAATGAACAAGAAACGACTTACAGTATATGTCAGATTTACTCATGTTCAAAACAGTATTTTAGAATACAATTTTTTTTCGGGAAACTAAAATCGTAAAATTCTATTATAAAGTTTGTGAACGTTGAAAGATATTTTCCATTATTGGGCAAGGAATATGACCCAAAACCTATCCATAAAGTAAAAACATCATTTCGCGAAAAAGCTACAAAATTCACTGAAACGTAAATTTCGAATGGTCCTGTTGACGCATTTACTGACTTATTTATTTGTATTTTATCATAAGCTAAGAGCCCAAAAAAAAAATTTAATGGGGAAATTAGATAATAAATTATACCTCCTTTTTACTTCTCAAAATCTGTGCTCAACTTCACGTCATTTCCTAAGCCTTCTTTCTGTAAGTTGATAACACTGACAATACAGCTATTTCAAGAGGTCGACTATAGATGGGACGCATATATATGTATTTCCTATAGTTCAGGGTACATATTTATCCAGTATAAAAATACGTGTTCAAGTTCCTCATCATTTAGTGTGCTGCTATGCTCTGTATATTAGATTGTATTGTTACTCTATAAATTAAGAGTATGTATCACTGTTGGTTCGTGAGGAAGATTGTGATCTAATCATATTTCCTTAATTCATTTGAATGTTGATTAGACAATTAATGAAATTATCAAACAGATCATATAACAGTTACTCTTTGATTATTGTGATGACAATTTAACAGAACTGTTTTTTTAGATTAAGAATAAGTTGGAGGATTGATTGCTTGATTAATGGCCAAATAATCCCGATAAATGAGTGACCAGTTTGTTGATTGTAAATTGATTAGTTGATGTGAAACTAGTTTATATAATTAGATTTAATTGGATATTTACTTTCCCGATGAATTCGAGTGTTTTGATCACGTGAACTACTGAATGATTCACAATTTTTTTGTTTTTTGTTAGAATCTACATCAATAAACTACTCTCTCTCTCTCTCTCTCTCTCTCTCTCTCTCTCTCTCTCTCTCTCTCTCTCTCTCTCTGACGTTTATGTTTTGTTTTGTTAGAATCTAAATCAATACTACTCTCTCTCTCTCTCTCTCTCTCTCTCTCTCTCTCTCTCTCTCTCTCTCTCTCTCTCTCTCCACAGGCTTCTAAACAGCTATTGCAATAAAGTAAGGCCTTTGTTCGGTACATGAATAGTTTCGTTTCAGGCTCTGATATGCAATTTGACGCAACCCAGACAAAAATAGTGAACATGAAAACGAAGTTGGTAAATATAAAACATATACTTTATCATTAATGAAACTTATTCATTAATTCTAGCTTTCTAGTTTTATGATAATATATGCGTCACAGATAAGAGGAAAAAGTCTCATCTAGATACGCTATGTAAAAATTTCGTGTTTGTTTTCCAATGTAGTGAATTTTACTATATAACATCGCACATTATCGTGTCTCAAAACCATTTTTGATACAGCAATAACTTTTATGTTCGCGCCTCAATTTGTTTCCAAAAATTATTCGGCATAGCCTTTAAAACGCCGGCGGCTTCGTGGAGAGATATGTGGCATTTTTCCATTTTCTACGGCCTTCCATTTTCTCTAGGGCGCTTGTGAATCGCTTTTCCATACAGTGCCTTCGCAAACATGGAAGGTTGTTCCCGTTTACTTCCTTTGTAAATTTTGGGTTTATTTGCAAATGGGTCTTTCTATAGCACTCTCTCTCTACGCTGTTCCTGGCTCACGTAAACATTCCAGGAAGCCACGGGCTGGAATTTCTATCCTCCGCTGAAACTGACCTGAACTTTGAAATTTAAGTTAAAAAAGTTATTGATATCATAGCGGAACTATATCAGAGAACAGACCAGCGTGACGAAATCATTACTGGAAATCATGACGCAATCTTTATTTTTTCTGTTTTTGAAAAAAATAATAATGAACGTACAACCAAATAAAACCAACAGCATAGCCAACTCAATTTTATTCGCTATACTTTTACTGTGTAACTTTTTTCATATGACTGGGAACGGCGTCATTCACGTCCAGAAATAGACAGAAATCGAGAATATAATGCCTTCATTAGAGACGCTAAAGATTAACTAGTAGCGATCGCCATGGAAACCAGTGTATTTTGTCCGCTGGTGTGGAAATATAATGGGAAAAACAGAAATATGCTCTCTCTCTCTCTCTCTCTCTCTCTCTCTCTCTCTCTCTCTCTCTGAAAGGTCAACATGCTAGCAAATATTGCAAAGCGAGCAAAAGGCTCGGTGAAATCCAGTAGAGGTTTGAGTATCAAGTTCCACTAGATGATTGAAAATGATTTATTTCTACAAGAGTAAGCAACCTGAACAGACAGAAAATCATGCAGACAAAACAACATAAAACTCAACGCAACATAAATTGTGACATAATGTAAGCACGAGCACCGAGAACTCGTAGTTCATATTCTAAAAAAAGAAAAAAGAAAGAAAAAAAAATGAGTAACAACCTAAGGTGAATTATATCAGAGTGTCATTTCGAACTTTTTAATATATGAGTAATCTCTCTCGTACACCCATTCATTATATTAGTCTGTTACTTTGAACAACAATGTTCCTTTTCATTTGGATATTTCTTTTCAAGCTATAGTAGATTCACATCACCTGTGCATCTGACATCTAGGCCCGTCCCTTACGACGCTCCTGATTGGCTGTTGATAAGCCAATCACAGAGCTGGAAACTCTGTCTCTCTCGAGAGAGTTTCACACAGGCAGGCTGT
>NC_061090.1:54989217-55012431 GCF_015104395.2 Macrobrachium nipponense | reverse complement strand
GGCGTGATAAAAGAAAGAGGCTTTGCCAATCCCAGCATCTGCTATCAGATGGTGAAGGTCATTGCTGCTCTCCATAATGTTCTGTTTCTCTTGAGAGCCTTGGATGACATCTGAGTCTTCTCTGTCCTTCGCCTCTCCCTTCTTCTTCTTTTCTTCTTCTTCTTCTTCTTCTTCTTCTTCTTCTTCTTCTTCTTGTTTTAACTCTTTACTCGATACTCCTTTTGCTTTCACAAGTGTTTTTTTATTTTATTTTATTTACTTTTTTTCTTACTTTTTCTAGAAGTTCTTGATAGGAGACCGATTTATGTTGTGGAAATGCTGCACTCTCACAGAGAGAGAGAGAGAGAGAGAGAGAGAGAGAGAGAGAGAGAGAGAGAGTATTATGAGGTACAAGCCGTCATTCATTGCCCTTTCAACTGAAAGCATTTTATCACCTAAGGGCAATTCCGGATTCCGGAAAATATTCCAAATTTTTCGTAGGGTGACTTGGAATATTCCATTTTATGCCAAAAAGTTCTTTATGAGATACAGATGATCAAAGCAGTCTGGATTTCTCTGCCGTTAACGGAATTAGAGAGAGAGAGAGAGAGAGAGATCCCGTCGCACAGCTAAAGCTTTAATAAAAGTGTTGAGAGAGAGAGAGAGAGAGAGAGAGAGAGAGAGAGAGAGAGAGAGAGAGAGAGAGAGAGAGGCGCCAACGTATGAAATGATACCGGGACCAAGACAGTCTTCGGGCCCCGAAAAGAAATTCCTCTCGAGCAGCGCCATTCCAGAATTCCCGTCTCGAATTCCAGTCTTTCCCGGCGATCCGCAGGAGTTTCAATTAGAAGTTAGGATGCTTTTGATACGCCATATGTGAGGAGGAGGGAAACGGGAGTTTCTACGTCTACAAAAGAGGAAGGAGATTGTGAAACTTGTGTCGGAGCCTCTCAGATGCGAGAGAAAAGAGCGGAAACTCTCTTGGATGTTTCTTCTTCTTCTTCTTCTTCTTCTTCTTCTTCTTCTTCTTCTTCTTAGATGTTGCCGAAACGAGAGTCGGAACTTTCTAGTTCGATTTAATCATTTGACGATGTTTCTGAAATGTTATTATTTATGTCATTTCGACTGTGCGCGCGCGTTTCTGATTAATTTTTTTTTCTTTTGAGGCGCGCAGGGGGCGGACTTTCTTATTTGATTTAATCATTTGACGATGTTTCTGAAATGTTCTTATTCATGTCATTTCAACTTTTTGCGCGTTTCTGATATATCTATATATATATATATATATATATATATATATATATATATACATATATATATATATGTATATATATATATATATATATATATATATATATATATAATATATATATCTATATATATAATTTTTTTTTTTTTTTTTTTCAGGCACGCAAGGAGGAACGATATCACTGTAAAGAAAATAGTTCAGAAAAGGCGAAATGTTATTGTTATTATTTTGCAATTATTTCAGTGAGAATATTTTCTGTATTCCCAAAGAATATTAGGTCGGTTTAGTCTTGGCCTGCCTCCTCGGTGGCCGTGAGTTCAATTCTCGGGCATTCCATTGAGGGGTCAGAGATGCGTATTTATGGTGATAGAAGTTCACTCTCGACGTGGATCGGAAGTCACGTAAAGCCGTTGGTCCCGTTGCTGAATAACCACTGGTTCTATACAACGTAAAAACACCATACAAACAAAACAATTAATGTCATTTCAACTTTGCCTATTTCTAATATATGTTTTTTGGGGGTTCGCGATGCCAAGATCACCGAAGTTAGAAAAGGGAAGAATCATTCTTGACACACGCAAGGAGGAATGATAGCAATCACTGTAATCAAGGTATTTCAGAAAAAGACGAAATGTTATTGTCATTCTTTTGTACACTTGTCAGCGAGAGTTTTTTTTTTCTTTTTTTTTTTGCATTCCCAAAGAATATTAGAGTTTGAATTATCATACTTTTAAAATATCACAAAATACTTAAGAGAGTTCGCCTTAAAAATCGAAATTATCTTCAAGTATTTTTTATTACAATATAAACGAACAAGAAACGACTTACAGTATATGTCAGATTTACTCATGTTCAAAACAGTATTTTAGAATACATTTTTTTTCGGGAAACTAAAATCGTAAAATTCTATTATAAAGTTTATGAACGTTGAAAGATATTTTCCATAATTGGGCAAGGAATATGACCCAAAACCTATCCATACATTTACTGACTTATTTCTTTGTATTTTATCATAAGTTAAGAGCCTAAAAAAAATTTTTAATAGGGAAATTAGATAATAAATTATACCTCCTTTTTACTTCTCAAAATCTGTGCTCAACTTCACGTCATTTCCTAAGCCTTCTTTCTGCAAGTTGATAACACTGACAATACAGCTATTTCAAGAGGTCGACTATAGATGGGACGCATATATAGGTATTTCGTATGGGTCAGGGTACATATTTATCCAGTATAAAAATACGTGTTCAAGTTCCTCATCATTTAGTGTGCTGCTATGCTCTGTATATTAGATTATATAGTTTGTTACTCTATAAATTAAGAGTATGTATCACTGTTGGTTCGCGAGGAAGATTGTGATCTAATCATATTTCCTTAATTCATTTGAATGTTGATTAGACAATTAATGAAATAATCAAACAGATCATATAACAGTTACTCTTTGATTATTGTGATGACAATTTAATAGAACTGTTTTTTTTAGATTAAATAATACTTTGGAGGATCGATTGCTTGATTAATGGCCAAATAATCCCGATAAATGAGTGACCCAGTTTTTTTTTTTTTTTTTTTTTTTTTTTTTTTTTTTTTTGTTGGATTGTAAATTGATTAGTTGATGTGAAACTCGGTCGCTAACCGCCTGGTTTGAAAGTTTATATAATTAGATTTAATTGGATGTTTACTTTCCCGATGAATTTCGAGCGTTTTGATCACGTGAGCTACTGAATGATTCACAATTTTTGTTTTGTTAGTATCTACATCAATAAACTACTCTCTCTCTCTCTTTCTCTCTCTGACATTTGTTTTGTTTTGTTAGAATCTAAAGCAATATACTACTCTCTCTCTCTCTCTCTCTCTCTCTGACATTTATGTTTTGTTGGGTTAGAATCTAAATCAATATATGTACTACTCTCTCTCTCTCTCTCTCTCTCTCTCTCTCTCTCTCTCTCTCTCTCTCTCAATAATTTTATCGTTACAGCTTTAGTTGTGCGACGGGAGATGTAATAACCCTGTTCTCTCTCTCTCTCTCTCTCTCTCTCTCTCTCTCTTGTTTAAAACACGAGCAAATCCTGTAATATAAACCGTAAACAAAGAATAAAATTATTAAAATACTACAGAATAGACAGTGAAGATGCTTCCAGTTATAAATTATGGAAATATCGTAAATAGAACAACATTCAAATAAAAAAATAAGAAAAAAAAAGTATCCGGTACCCAGTTGCACAAACAACAAGCTGAACTTTCACCAACAAGTTCAAAGTTCAGGTCAGTTCCAGCGGAGGATGGAAATTCCACCCCATGGCTTTATGGAATGTTTACATGAGCCAGGAACGGCACAGGGAGATAGTGCTATAGAAAGACCCATTTGCAAATAAACCCAAAAACTACAAAGAAAGTAAACGGGAACTCCCTTCCATCCTTCCATATACGTGGAGGCATTGTGTGGGAAAGCGCTTCACCATCGCCCTATAGAAAATGGAAAATGGGAAAAGGCCACAGAAAATGGGAAAAGGTCACATCTCTCTCCACAAAGCCACCGGCGTATTTTAAAGGCTACGATGAGTATTTTGGAAACAAATTGAGGTGCGGAAATAAAAGTTATTGCCGTATCAAAAAGGCTTTCGGACATGATAATATGCAATGTTAAATAGACAAAATTTAGTAATGACAGTGTCATTTTTCCCTCCTATTTGAGACGCATATATAATTATATAACTAGACACCTTGAATTGATGAGTAGGTTTTAATAATTTATTATATATATATTATATATTTGTCGACTTTGTTTTGATTTCTCCTCTGTGCGCTCCACTGGTTCGAATCCACGAGATGACGAAATTATTTTTAACTGAATAAATTTCCCTTCGGTTATCATATATGAAAATATATCAATCCGTGGTAGAGCGAATTGGTATATATATATATATATATATATATATATATATATATATATATATATATATATATATATATATATAATAGATTATATATATATATATATATATCTATATATATATATACATATACATATATGTATGTGTGTGTGTGTGTATGTATGTATGTATGTATGTATATGTATAAATGTATCTGTGTATATACATTTATATGTTTAACTACCTGTCTAATTAATTATCCATGAAATTATTTTCCATGTAAAACCTTTTTAGGATACATATAAGAATTATGAAGTCACAAAGAAATATAATTTTCATATTTGTCGGACGAAATGATTTGGCACATTTGCTTAAATATTTTATGAGTTTAATGATAATAATATTTAATCATTTAGTATTAACATCATTGGATTATTCTTTCAGCTCAGAATGATGTCCGCATAATGTAGTAGATTCAAGTATTGAAACCAATCGCTGTCAATGGTTTAGAAAAATACTTATGTTAAATTTCAGACTTATATTAATTAGCTATCCTGAGAAAATAATGCTATAAATCCTAAAATCGTAACTGAAAGAATGATTATGTAATAATTGTAAAGGGGTTTTTAAATCTTATTGATATTCATTCTTTCGAGACAGGACTTCCTTCGAATTAAATCCGAAAATGCCAAAACTTAATCCTTCGCGGATTATGGGGAAGTTTCGTAATGAAGCCAGGATTCTAACAAGGACAAAGTCCCCGACATTTCTAATGGAGCCTCAGCTTGTGCGATGGAATCTCTCTCTCTCTCTCTCTCTCTCTCTCTCTCTCTCTCTCTCTCTCTCTCTCTCTCTCAACACTTTGATTATTAAAGCTTTAGTTGTGCTACGGGATTTCTAACAATCCTGCTCTCTCTCTCTCTCTCTGTCTCTCATTGTGATGAAATTGAAATCCTGTACATTCTTCTTTAAGATAACTTGGAAACTTTTGAGCCTTGTATTTCAGTCCAATATAATCAATGGACATGCGAGAGACTGACATAAGTAAGAGTTCGAAATGAAATCATTCGTCGTACGTTATTAATCTTTTCTTTTGAAAGTGAATTTTTTAAGTCAGTTTATTTATTTATTTATTTATTTTCTAGAATGTTGGTATTTTTCATTCTGCATGATTATCATCCGTGCAGTAGATAAGTACTGGGATTTGCCTTTCTGAAAATAAGTTTTTTTTTTCATCACCAGTTGCAACTCCTCTCTCTCTCTCTCTCTCTCTCTCTCTCTCTCTCTCTCTCTCTCTCTCTCTCTCTCTCTCTCTGGGAACCAGCCACAATATCGTTTTACAATATTTACTGGCATGTTGACCTTTCATAAAGAGAGAGAGAGAGAGAGAGAGAGAGAGAGAATGCATTTTTCTGTTTTCCCCATTATATTTCCCACCAGCGGATATGAAACACTGGTTGCCATGGTGATCTCTCTACTGGTTGAGCTTTAGTATATGAAATGAAGGCATTATTCACGATCTCTTCTTGCCTCCGGACGTGAATTACACAAAGTTTTCCAGGCATAACCTACACCACGTCCCGTAAATGAATGAAAAACCTGGAATTTAAGGAAATAAATAAAAGCATAAATTCGAATGTAAAAAAGGAACACTGTATAAATATAGCGAATAAGATTGCCTGTCGTTAATGCTATTACTTTTATTTGGTTGCTCCTTGATTAGAAATATTTAAAAAAAAAAACCAGAAGGTAAATAGATCGCATCATGAATCCCAGTTATGATTTTGTTGAATGGAAATCATACAATCGCCTTTCTGTTTACTAGTTCTGCCCCGGTGTAACATAATCTTCTGTTACTTTTTAAAACGAGATAGAAATCTGTTAAACAATTGTTTTAAACCTTATTGTCTTTTAATAAGGTTTATAACATAATATAAAGTCATATCATTGTGGCCTTTATGACGATGAGGTGTCATGTCGCAGTGGTTTTGCCTACGATAATATTCAAGATACTCTTTCAAAAGCGCCAGGAATAACCATCACAATGATTAATAAGTATCTGAGAAGCGCTAGGAATAATCATCCCAATGACTAATAAAAGGGCGGAACATATATAAGCATCCCAGTAGCAATCAGCCAAATGCCGAATCTTCTCATCAAATGGTCGTTTGGGATTCAGCGGCCGGTGAAGATGGTGTTAAATTAAACTGACGGAAAGGTGTGTCCGCCGTCGAGACCACCCCCCCCCCCCCTCCCCCCCACGCCCCCCCACGAGCCCGTTTTCTTTAGAACAGAGGTCAAATCTGGTACAGTCGAAAGTTCATGATATGTAGGAGCTAGAACTTTGAAATTGCTCTGAATTCGAACTGGTTCAATTTTTATTTATTTATTTATGTGCTTTTGAAAATACAATTAAAATCTTTTTAATGGTATTGTACACACATCCAAAACTTTTATATTTAACTTTTAACTGAACCTTTCTTTTAGTATTTCATCCAGCGTCTATGAAAACTAAAAGTATTGGCTGAAACATAAATGAAAATGGAATAAAATCACCGACTGAAAAATACGTAGACTGGAAACGGCGTCATAAAAATAGAGGAAGTCATCTTGTCATCTAAATGAATATTCACTGACTTTCAAAAAATTGCTTCTGTGATGAAGAGAACAGCAATATGACTAAAAGGTCGTTTCTAAAACGAACATAGAAATGGAAAAGAAACGAAAGAAATAAAACAGAAACGGCGTTGATAAAAGAAAGAGGCTTTGCCAATCCCAGCATCTGCTATCAGATGGTGAAGGTCATTGCTGCTCCCCATAATGTTCTGCTCCTCTTGAGAGCCTTGGATGATATCTGAGTCTTTTCTGTCCTTCGCCTCTTCTTCTTCTTCTTCTTCTTCTTTTTGTTCTTCTTCTTCTTCTTCTTCTTCTTCTTCTTCTTTTTCTTCTTCTTGTTTTAACTCTTTACTTGATACTCCTTTTGCTTTCACAGGTGTTTTTTTATTTTATTTTATTTACTTTTTTTCTTACTTTTTCTAGAGGTTCTTGATCGGAGACCGATTTATGTTGTGGAAATCCTGCACTCTCACAGAGAGAGAGAGAGAGAGAGAGAGAGAGAGAGAGAGAGAGAGAGAGAGAGAGAGAGTATTATGAGATACAAGCCGTCATTCATTGCCCTTCCAACTGAAAGCATTTTATCACCTAAGGGCAATTCCGGAATCCGGAAAATATTCCAAATTTTTCGTAGGGTGACTTAGAATATTCCATTTTATGCCAAAAAGTTCTCTATGAGATACAGATGATCAAAGCAGTCTGGATTTCTCTGTCGTTAACGGAATTAGAGAGAGAGAGAGAGAGAGAGAGTGATAGCAATCACTGTAAACAAAGTATTTCCGGAAAAAGACGAAATGTTATTGTCATTCTTTTGTACACATGTCATAGACCGGCTGCCAACCATTGAGATACAACGATCGAGGATACCGACTGTAACCCCTACTGGTATTTAGGAGTAGACTTGTAAACTGTGAAACTGACCGTCTGCCGAAAATATATGGGTGGCTTACTTAACAAGCACCACTAATTGCTTGTTAGATTTTGGGTCTATATCCTATATATGTGATAACAGATGAAACTAATATATAATATATCTGCAGACTCTACTGATTACAGAATGACCAGTGACAGACATTTTGGAGGGTGGGTTCCCCCTGACAACACGCACTGAAAAGGGGGCGTTAAGTAGATCTAGATCCAACTTAGGAGATACCGAGTAAAATTTACACTACAATAGCACTGCACATCCTAGAATACTGTGGTGGTAATGACAGACATTTTAGTGGGTGGTTACCTCCTGACAGACGCCCCACAATGAGTGAGGAGAGGGAGACAGGATCTGCATCCAACATGGAGATAAGTAAAATTTGCAGTACAGTAGTACTGCACATCCTAGAGTAATGCGGTGGTGATGACAGACATTTTAGTGGTCAGTTACCCCCGACAGACACCCCACAATGAGTCTGGGGTAGGGGGAGGGGGAGTGGGAGACAGGATCTTCATCCAACATTGGAGATACCAAGTAAAATTTTGTACTAATATCATTTCATATCCTAGAATGCTGTGATGGTAATACCAGACATTTTAGTGGTGGTTTCCCACTGACAGACACCCACAAGTGAGTGGGGGGGGGGGGGGGGGGGGGGGGGGGGGGGGGGGGGGGGGGGGGGGGGGGGGGGGAGGGGGAGACGGGATCTGCATCCAACATCGGAGATACCAAGTAAAATTTGTACTACAATAGCACTGCTCATCCTAGAGTACTGTGGTGGTAATGACAGTAATTTAGGTGGGGTGGTTACCCCTTCACAGACATAACCCACGATTGGAAGTTAGAGATGGGACGCCTTGAAACGATTCAAATCTCTCATAGGCAATATTAACATTATAAATATTGATAAATTATCTGAAATCGTGAGCCTGATAAAATGTAAAAGGCAAAAAAATTTTAAAAATTGAAGAAATATTGTGATGCTTCAGGATAAGAGCTACTGCCGGAGTTAGTTTTTTTTTCAAAAATTCCTATTTACGTATGAATATTTCACTTCATTATTTCCCATCTATATAAAAAACTATGTATAGATTTACTTATAGGCCTGGTGTACTTTCTATAGTTTCACACACACACACACACACACACACACACACACACACACACACACACACACATATATATATATATATATATTTATTATATATATATATATATATTAGCACTATCCTTTGGTGTGGAGTTATTACTTCACACAAGTAGTATTTTATCTGAATGGGTCACAAGTGACAACAGCTACAAGTATGTGTGCAGAGCCATTTTTGAATAATTAAACCAGTCATATGGTGCCACTCTCATTTCTTCTAAAAAAAAGAAATGTAAGATAAGGTTTCTCGTTTTAATAGCGTCTTTGGTAATTTTCTTTTCTTACCCATAGTTAGGGCACTGCAGCCATGTCGAGGTTCGTAGACCAATGTGTCTTACCATAACTGAATTGTTCTTTAGTTGCTGTTGGTTCGTGTGGATGAAATGAAATTTTTATCGGGTATGGGAGTTTGATTGATATTTACAGAGATGATGTATCACAACACAAATAATTACTGGAAACGGGAATGTGAATGAATTGTTCAGGATAGGCTAACTATAAACAGTAAAACATTTTCACCCATTCTATTCCCCCTCCCGAAGTTGACGACCATACAACTTGGAGCCCCTGACTTCCAAATTAAGTTGGCCTATAATATCATGTCAGTTATTTAGTAGTCCACTTATTTTCGGCTGCCTCACTCAAATTGATCTGTACGCTATCACCAAGTATCAGGTACCATTTATATTCAGGGAGAAAATTAAACTCGAAAATTTTTAAACTCGTAAAAAAATTATACTTACCCAGTTTGATGCTTAAAGCCAGCTGAATGTGTTTGTCTCTTAACTTCCCACCGGTACGCACCAAAGGCAGCCTATGTAATGTGTTTCAATACATTCTTTCGATGCTGGCTTTGACGACCATTATTCGGCTAATTTTCTCCCTAGTAAGATTTTTACTTCAATTGCTCATTCTATCCAGTAGACAGGCACTAACATCATATTATATCCTCACGTCTGTTCAATGTATTTACCATTGCTAACATGATTTATAATGCGTCTCCAACACAGTTATAGAAATCGGACAACCGAATGTGCAAATATGTCAGCTGTATGCAAGGCATAGGGCATCAATCACTGAAGGCCACATTGAATGTCTCGGTCCAGCTCTTAGTACTATATTTTATTACTATTACTTTTTTCATCTTTATTATTATTGTTATTATTAATACTCTTATTCGACCCAATTTCACAGAGAAAAATTACCTTACGAAAACAGGCTTAAGCACTCTAACCATTGTGGTCAAGGCCTAAGCATCTGCTCTTGGATCTAAGCGTTGTCAACCATAAATGGTTCCTGTGTAAATACAGGACTTTCTTTGCACACAGTAGCGAAGCACTAACTAAACAGTAATGCAATACAATCACTAAACACTAACACTCGCAATGCACTTACTCAGTAAGCACTCACACTTGCATACATTATTCACTATACATACACACAGACACACACGCACACACACACTTAACATACCCTCACACACACACACACACACTCACTTAACATACACTCACATTCAATAACACAAAACACTGAATACCCAACACTCACTAGGCTCTCACGATACACTAAATGCTCACTAAACACTTAAAACACTAAATTCACGAAATACTCATTATACCCCAAACACTCGGTAAACATTCACTAAACAATCACTTAATCCAAAACATTAATTAAACACTAAACACTCACTAAACCCTAAGCACTCATTAAATACTAAATGCTTACCAAACCCTAAATACTTATTAAATACTAAACAGTGAATGGACACCCACTCATTAAAATCTCAATAAACACTTACACACTAAACACTTGCTGAACACTAACATTCACAAGACATTCACTAAACGCTCATTTAACATTCACAGAACATTCACTAAAACCCTAAAGACTCAGTAAACATTCACTGAACACTGACACATTAAACAGTCACTAAACCATAAACATTCATCAAACACTTACTCATAAACATTCACTAAACGCTTACTCACTAAACACTAACAATTCTCTAAACACTTACTCATTAGACATTAACGACAGAAATAATTCACAATCGCACTAATTTTTCATTTCTCTTGTTTTCTTCACATTAATGCTAGGTGATTATTCCTTAGGTCTTATATTTATTCATAATCTTCTTGAGAGAATGGAAATGTTCGAAATAACTTGGTGTACAGAGATCGTTTAAAAAACAAAGATCCTCTGTGTCCATCCTCAGCCAGGTGTATTATATCTGACGAATTTTACACCACCCGAAAAAAAATCGACTATAGTAACAACAATATAAATTCATAAAACTGATAATACAAAAATGTATCCATGATTTCATTGGTATGAAGGTCAGTTGAAACTAAAAGAAAGTAGTCCTGCTTTAATAAAACAAACCGAGTAGGCTATAGCGCAATTATTATGATCTTTACCCTGACTATAGCGTATATATCTATTTAATGGGTGCATATTATTCTATTTAACAAATGTTAAGTACATAGGCATTTTACAGCAATAACTCTAATAAAGATATGAACTTACATGCTACTTTACAGTGCCAGTCTTCCAGCCACCGCTACATTAATTTTCATCTCGTAAACAAAGCTAAAGCGAGTACTATAATTGAACTCAATTGCTTGCTTGACAAAATAATAATATGACCGAATTATTGTGGGCCTACAGATGACTGTTATTTGTATGAAACAAATAAATCATTTTTGTGTTAAGTAAATACAAAGGATATAGAAAGGATAAAAATATTTATTAAATATATCACGATAATGTATAATACGGGTCAATAGTAGCCTCCTATACTAGTCTAGACATTAATTATCAGGCCTTGCCCTTCCCCCTGCCCACCTGTTAAGGTGCGTCTGTCAGGGGGAAACCACCCTCTAAAATGTCTGTCATTACCATCACAGTATTCTAGGATATGAAATGCTATTGTAGTACAAATTTTACTTGGTATCTCCAATGTTGGATGCAGTTCCTGTCTCACCCTCCCCCTCCCCCTCCCCATTCGTTGTGGGGTGTCTGTGAGGGGGTAACCACCCACTAAAATGTCTGGTATTACCATTACAGCATTCTAGGATGTGCAGTGCTATTGTAATACAAATTTACTCGGTATCTCCGATGTTGAATGGAGATCCTGTCTCCCCCTTCCCTTCCCCTTCCCCTCCACTCGTTGTGGGGCGTCTGTCAGGGGGTAACCACCCACTAAAATGTCTTTCATAACCACCACAGTATTCTAGGATGTGCAGTGCTATTTTAGTGTAAATTTTTACTCAGTATCTCCTAAGTTGGATCTAGATTCAATTAACCTCCCTTTTTAGTGCGTCTGTCAGGGGGCCACCACCACCCCAAAAATGTCTGTCACTGGTCATTCTGTAATCAGTAGAGACTGCAGATGATATATATTATAGTTTCATCTGGTATCTCATATACTGGATCTAGACCCAAAATCTAACAAGCATTTTAATTAGTGGTGCTTGTTAAGTAAGCCACCCATATATTTTCGGCAGACGGTCAGTTTCACAGTTTACAAGTCTACTCCTAAATACCAGTAGGGGTTACAGTCAGTATCTCGATCGTTGTATCTCAAGTGGTCCGGGCTGCCGGTCTATCAGTGAGTATTTTTTTTGTATTCCCAACCAAAAAAGTATTAGAGTTTGAATTATCATACTTTTATAATATCACAAATTACTTAAGAGAGCTCGCCGTAAAAATCGAAATTATCTTCAAATATTTTTAATTAAAATACAAACGAACAAGAAACGACTTACATTATATGTCAGATTTACTCATGTTCAAAACAGAATACATTTTTTTTCGGGAAACTAAAATCGTAAAATTCTATAATAAAGTTTGTGAACGTTGAAAGATATTTTCCATTATTGGGCAAGGAATATGACCCAAAATACAGCTATTTCAAGAGGTCGACTATAGATGGGACGCATATATAGGTATTTAACCTATAGTTCAGGGTACATATTTATCCAGTTCCAAGTTCCTCATCATTTAGTGTGCTGCTATGCTCTGTATATTAGATTGTATTGTTACTCTATAAATTAAGAGTATGTATCACTGTTGGTTCGTGAGGAAGGTTGTGATCTAATCATATTTCCTTAATTCATTTGAATGTTGATTAGACAATTAATGAAATTATCAAACAGATCATATAACAGTTACTCTTTGATTATTGTGATGACAATTTAACAGAACTGTTTTTTTTTAGATTAATGAATAATTTGGAGGATCGATTGCTTGATTAATGGCCAAATAATCCCGATAAATGAGTGACCAGTTTGTTGATTGTAAATTGATTAGTTGATGTGAAACTGGGTCGTTAACCGCATGGTTTGAAAGTTTATATAATTAGATTTCATTGGATGTTTACTTTCCCTATGAATTCATTGTGGTTTTGATCATGTGAACTACTGAATGATTCACAATTTTTTTTGTTTTTGTTAGAATCTACATCAATAAACTACTCTCTCTCTCTCTCTCTCTCTCTCTCTCTCTCTCTCTCTCTCTCTCTCTCTCTCTCTCTCTCTCTCTGACGTTTATGTTTTGTTTTGTTAGAATCTACATCAATAAATTACTCTCTCTCTCTCTCTCTCTCTCTCTCTCTCTCTCTCTCTCTCTCTCTCTCTCTCTCTCTCTCTCTCTTTTAAAGTTTTTTTTTTTTATGTTTTGTTTTGTTAGAATCTAAATCAATACTACTACTCTCTCTCTCTCTCTCTCTCTCTCTCTCTCTCTCTCTCTCTCTGACATTTAGTGTTTGTTTTGTTAGAATCTATATCTATATACTACTCTCTCTCTCTCTCTCTCTCTCTCTCTCTCTCTCTCTCTCTCCACAGGCTTCTAAACGGCTATTGCAATAAAGTAAGGCCTTTGTTCGGTACATGAATAGTTTCGTTTCAGGCTCTGATATGCAATTTGACGCAACCCAGACAAAATTAGTGAACATGAAAACGAAGTTGGTAAATATAAAACATATACTTTATCATTAATGAAACTTATTCATTAATTCTAGCTTTCTAGTTTTATGATAATATATGCGTCACAGATAAGAGGAAAAAGTTACACCGTCACGTTGTAACATAAAAATAAAGTCTCATCTAGATACGCTATGTAAAAATTTCGTGTTTGTTTTCCAATGTAGTGAATTTTACTATATAACATCGCACATTATCGTGTCTCAAAACCATTTTTGATACAGCAATAACTTTTATGTTCGCGCCTCAATTTGTTTCCAAAAATTATTCGGCATAGCCTTTAAAACGCCGGCGGCTTCGTGGAGAGATATGTGGCATTTTTCCATTTTCTATGGCCTTCCATTTTCCATTTTCTAAGGGCGCTGGTGAAACGCTTTTCCATACAGTGCCTTCGCAACATGGGAAGGTTGTTCCGTTTACTTCCTTTGTAAATTTTTTTTTGGGTTATTTGCAAATGGGTCTTTCTATAAAACTCTCTCTACGCTGTTCCTGGCTCACGTAAACATTCCAGGAAGCCACGGGCTGGAATTTCTATCTTCCGCTGAAACTGACCTGAACTTAGAAATTTAAGTTCAAAAAGTTATTAATATCATAGCGGAACTATATCAGAGAACAGACAAGCGTGACAAAATCATTACTGGAAATCATGACGCAATCCTTATATTTTCTGTTTTTGAAAAAAATAATAATGAACGTACAACCAAATAAAACCAACAGCATAGCCAACTCAATTTTATTCGGTATACTTTTACTGTGTAACTTTTTTCATATGACTGGGAACGGCGTCATTCACGTCCAGAATAGACAGAAAATCGATAATATAAATGCCGTTCATTAGAGGACGGTAAAGATTAACTAGTAGCGATCGCCATGGAAACCAGTGTATTTTGTCCGCTGGTGTGGAAATATAATGGGAAAAACAGAAATATGCACTCTCTCTCTCTCTCTCTCTCTCTCTCTCTCTCTCTCTCTCTCTCTCTCTCTCTCTCTCTCTGAAAGGTCAACATGCTAGCAAATATTGCAAAGCGAGCAAAAGGCTCGGTGAAATCCAGTAGAGGTAGTGAGTATCAAGTTCCACTAGATGATTGAAAATTAAATTATTTCTCTTACAAGAGTAAGCAACCTGAACAGACAGAAATCATGCAGACAAAACAACATAAAACTAAACGCAACATAAATTGTGACATAATGTAAGCACGAGCACCGAGAACTCGTAGTTCATATTCTTAAAAAAGAAAAAAGAAAGAAAGAAAGAAAATGAGGTCATTTCGAACTTTTTAATATATGAGTAATCTCTCTCATACACCCATTCATCATATTAGTCTGTTACTCAGAACAACAATGTTCCTTTTCATTTGGATATTTCTTTTCAAGCTATAGTAGATTCACATCACCTGTGCATCTGACATCTAGGCCCGTCCCTTACGACGCTCCTGATTCGGCTGTTGATAAGCCAATCACAGAGCTGGAAACTCTCAGTCTCTCTCTCGACGAGAGAGTTCACACAGGCAGGCTGTATGCCTCAGGAGAGGTGGAACATACAGACCTGCCTATGTTTGAACTCCCGAGAGAGACCTTACAGACCTTACAGACCTTACAGTTCTTTCGGGTTGCCCAGGTCTCCCTCAGTGTGAGGCGCCTTCAACTGTCTACCAGAGAGTTGCTAGTACATCTTCCGGTATATTTTGCATCTTCCAATCTTGGATGCTCTGGGATGCAGTTTAGATATTTGTCGAGCTTATTCTTAAACACATCTACGCTCACTTCCTGATATATTCCTCAGATGAGCCTGGCAACGCATTGAATAGACGCTGCATTATCGATGCTGGTGCGTAGTGGATTAATGTCCTGTGTGCTTTCCTTATTTTTCCTGGTATAGTTTTGGGCACTATTAATCTACCTCTGCTTGCTCTTTCTGATATTTTTAGTTCCATGATATTTTCTGTTATTCCTTCTATCTGTTTTCCATGCCTGAATTATCATGTAGCGTTCTCTTCTTGTCCCTCTAGACTATATAATTTTAAGGATTGTAGTCTTTCCCAGTAGTCTTGGCCGGTCCTTAACTTCTTCTATTATAGCTGTAAAAGAACCTTTGTACACTCTCTATTTGTTTGGCAATATCCTTTTGATAGTGTGGAGGTACCATATCATATTGCAATATTCAAGTGGACTACGAAACATATGTTTTATAAAGCATAATCATGTGTTCAGCTTTTCTTGTTTTGAAGTGCCCCGTAACAACATTCCCATTTTTGCTTTACATTTTTGCCAACAGAATTGCTATTTGATCATTGGCATAAACATGTTCCTATTCATCATCACACCAAGGTCTTTAACTGCTTCCTTATTTGTGATTGTCTCATTATTAGGTCCCCTATATGCATATAGCTTTCCTTTCTCTGTCTCCATAATTTATTGATTCAAAATTTATCAGAGTTAAATACCATCCTATTTACCTCTTGCCAATCATATACTTTGTTAAGGTCTCTTTGTAGAGCGTTCCTATCTTCATCACAAGTAATTTCATCTACTTATTTTCTTGTGTCATCAGGCGCGAAAAACTACTCACTACCGAATCCTTAACATTACTGTCTATGTCTTCAATCATAATAACCAAACAATATTGCAGCTAGCACCGTACCTTGTGGCACACCGGAATATTACCTTGGTTTCATCCGATTTCTCATCGTTTGCAATAACTATCTGTTTTCTGTTGTGTAAAAATTCTTTTAACCATGTTCCTACTTTATCTACGATATTGTGTTTTCTAATTTTGTTTCTTTGCTAATATATTATGGTCTACTTTGTCCAAAAGCTTTTGCAAAGTCTAGATAAACCACATCTGTTTCATTTCCGCTTTTCATATTTTTGAATATGTTCTCACGGTGGACTAACAGTTGGGTTTGTGTACTTTTTTCCGGGTAGACGAAACCGTGTTGTCCTATATTAAACAAATTATTTTTTATTAAATGTTTCATAATATTTTTCTTCATTACACCCTTTCATACACTTTCATAATATGTGATGTTAGACTCACAGGCCTATAATTACTTGCCTCTAGTCTTGATCCACTTTTGAAAGTAGGGTGGGGGATATATGCTAATTGTGCTCATCATAAATCTTGCCTGTATCTACACTTTGTCAATAATAAATTGCAAGTGGCTTTGCGATAGAATGAACTACTTCTTTAACAAAATAGCAGGGACTCCATCCGGCCCTGCAGCAGCTCCATTTTTAATTCATTAATTGCACCTGCACAATATCAGCTCATAATTTCTATGTCAGCTAAATATTCACTATTTTCTTCCCTTACTTCTATATCATTATCTTCATTATCTATTCTAGGGGTGAATTCTCTTTATATCGTTCTGCCAGTATGTTGCAAATTTCCTTTTTTTCATTCGTTAATCTCCCTTCAATTCTCAGAGGGCCTATTTCTATTCTCTTTTATTCATCTTCTTCGCATATGAGTATAATAGTTTGGGGTTTTGCTTGATATTTAATAGGGTTTTCTTCCAAGTCCCGTTTTCATTTTCGTTTTGATTGTATAATCTTTTGTTCTGCATTTTCTATCTTACTTTTTAGTTCTATAACTTTCCATGCATTTTTTTTTCTTTTGCAAGACCTTTTTTCCACTTCTGATTTTCTGGAACAAGATCCTTCTGTCTCTTGGTATGCATGAATGATGTTTACTTTTCTTCTCGGTATATATTTCCACTACTCTCCAATATTTTATATAATATCTCCGTATTTACCCTTATGTCATCACTTACGAAAATGTTATCCCAATCTTTGTTTAATTCTTCATAATTTCTGACCATTTTATATTTTTACTGTAGAAGTTGTATTTTCCATATCCTTCCCACTTTTTCATTTCTTGCTTATCTCTATTTTCACTTGCTTTGGAATGAACTGTTAATTCTATGACATTATGGTCTGAAATACTCGCATTATAAACTATTATTTCTTTAACATAATTCATCTCGTTCACAAATACTAGGTCTAAAGTATTTTCCTTTCTTGTTGGCAGGTGATTTATTTGTTGAATGTTGTATTCTAGTAGCATATCTAATAGCTTTTCAAATTGCCTCTTATCTTCTGCACTACTCATTACTCTCTTTTTTATATGTATAAGTCACACCACAATCCTCCTATTCGTTCTTTCCATTCTACGAAAGGAAAGTTGAAGTCACCAGATAGGAGAATAGTCCAGTCCTTGTGATTTCTACATATATCATCCAATTTTTTCAATTATTAAGTCAAAACTCTTTAGTATTAGGAGGTCTATATATTTACTATGTTCTTCATCAATTTTTCAGATTCAAATTCTACCCGCTATTAGTTCACATTCTGAGTTACTATATTTCTCATATATTTTTCCTTGTTTTTTTGTCTTTCCCATATATTGCGGTTCCCCCTTGACCTTTTTCCTATTTTTTCTATCTGATCTATAAGTTTGGAACCCTTTTTATTTGATCATCATTCCCAGTCTCTATTGGGAATACCAGGTTTCACTTATATTCATTAATCTATTTCTTTTCATTTTGGGTTAGTTCTTCTAAGTACTCTATTTTTCTTTTTGAGTTACTCGTAACTAAACACTGCGCATTCATCACTATGATGGTTTGCGTGTTTTCTCCTTCATTTTAATAATGGTAGTAATAAAGGATTTCCCATGTCTCTTTCCTGTTCTGGTATGTTGTTCTTTTTTTCATTTCCAGAAATTCTGACATTAAAAAATCCAACTTTTCCATAATATTTGATCTTCCTTCATCATAATTATTCATGTTGTGTCTGAATCTGCAATTTTCTCCGTTTCTGCAATATCCTCATGCATAATAAATACAGTTTATTATCTCTTGAGTAGAATTTCGGAGCTGATGCTTTGAAATTTTTTGCTGACACCTCTGCATATCTCATGGTGTTTGCTTTTCTCTTTTACCTGATATTCTTGATTTCTCTCTTTATTTGTTTCTTTCTTATTTTGGATTTTATTACTGGTTGGTTATTTATTTGATTATGATTCATGGCTACAGGGTGCATATATTTGCATTTTTTGTCGAACTTACATCCTTTTCCTTCTTTTAGGTTTTTACATATTTTTGGATGCAGATCTCTGCAATCATCCCCATATCCATGTGTCCAGCCCCGTGATTGGCTTATCAACATCCAATCAGGAGCGTCGTAAGGGACAGGCCCAGACATCACATGCACGGGTGATGTGAATCTACTATAGGCACATTAACCTCTTTCTCAGGTTTCTCTGATAATGGAATTAGAATTTTCCATTCCGCCTGAGTGCTTGCCCTTAGCTAACTCCAATGATAATAATAAGCCATTATTATCATATTACGTCATACCATCAAGACCAGGGAATTCATTGGCAACCTTGAACAGGGAACAATGGTTGCATTTAAACGAGATCAAAAATAAAAACAATCAAGATCAGATATGAAGTGAAGACGAAACTGATAGCAGGTAAATAGCCATTGATAAGTAGACGAATTTATAAAACAATTACAAACTCATTTCCTCCAGTTATAAAGATTCAGTGTATAAATGATTTGAGAGTTATTTATCAGTAATTGATATAGCATTCGCGACTCAGTTACACCCTAAGTGTACCATCATGAAAGCAGGTATTCTCTAGAAAATGGGTCATTACTGAGTCATATCTGAGTAAAATATGAGATACTGATATTCACTAGTCCGTAAGAATTAAGACTACGGAAAAAAATTCCACTTCAAAAACATAAGTATTATTACTCTGGTGAGAGAATGTAAAGAAATAAAATCATCAAGTTCATTCAGTGGCATCGTGTGTGCAAGTTACGTTGCCTTGTGCATACACAAGACTTTAGAAGAGAAATTTCATTTGGCGAGTTTGAATGGAACTGGAAAGACCCGGAGAGAGAGAGAGAGAGAGAGAGAGAGAGAGAGAGAGAGAGAGAGAGATTGTCCCTCTAACTTGAAAAACGTAGATATATATTCACTCGCTCTAAGATGTACCATATATGTGTAACAGAAATGGATTTATGGGCAACATTGCATTGGACGCAGATAAAACCTAATATACATAGACTATATCTGAGAGAGAGAGAGAGAGAGAGAGAGAGAGAGAGAGAGAGAGAGAGAGAGAGAGAGAGAGAGCTAAAATGACTTTTTCATTGGTTCAACAATCTTCTTGAACGAAAATATTGAATATTAAACCATCCTACTTCTGAGGGAAGAGACCTACTCATTCAAGGCATTACAAGAGAGAGAGAGAGAGAGAGAGAGAGAGAGAGAGAGAGAGAGAGAGAGAGAGAGATCCATATCTTAAATGGTCGGGCAAGTAGGGAGTATACATTTTCCAGTTCCATCACTGAAAGAGGTCAGGTAACTGAAGTAGGACTAAATGAAAATGGAAAGGAAGTAGAGAGAGAGAGAGAGAGTTTCCTGATGCAATAAAGTTTGAATTCGTTCTTTTGGGCAGAGAGAGAGAGAGAGAGAGAGAGAGAGAGAGAAGCCTGGGGAGAATTTTTTTTTTCTTATAGGCTCAGTTTAAAGTTGTCTTTTATATAGCTTCCGTTGTAGCTTCTGTTTAGCAACTAGAATTTAGACTATATACTATCGACCTTTCGGGTCACAACTATTCTGGAAGCAATATATATATATATATATATATATATATATATATATATATATATATATATATATATATACAAAATCATATCACATTACCGTGATTCAATACATACATCGAGCTACAAATGTTCTTTAATATCTAATTCGCTCTACCTCGAATTAGTATATTTTCATATATGTTAACTGAAGGGTGGGTGGTTTTGTCGATAAGAGAGTGTCGCTCATGGGCACTTGCGGTGGCGGGTGGGTTAAAGCTTCACTGTCGTCCTGGATTTGTAGGTGTCGATGGTTCGCGACATGAGCCCACAAATCTCTTATCGACAAAAAAATTCCCCTTCGGTCAAACATATATGAAAATATATTAATTCCGAGTAGAGCGATTAGAATTTAAAGGACATTTATATATAGATATTTATATATATATATATATATATATATTAATATATATATATATATATATATATATATATATATATATATATATTCACAAGACCTTCGCTTGATATCAGATTTTGCAGGTTCGCTACAAGGCAGAGAAAATGAAAAAAACAAAAATTAAGTGCCAATTACTTTCGTGGTAATTGCTACACATTTTTGAAGGTACATCTCTCTCTCGCTCTCTCTCTCTCTCTCTCTCTCTCTATAATATAATATATATATATATATATATATATATATATATATATATAATATACATACATACATACATGAATACATATTATATATTTGCTTATATCCATTCGCAGGTATTCGTATTCGACAATTTCGGCTGTGGCCCACTGACGAAGCTCAACCAATTCCCCCACCAGGACCTCCACTGATTTTGGAAGCCATGCCAAGTAATAGACTCGACTCCGTAATCATAGGCGCCTCCAACTCAACTATGCCCGAATTCGCGTTTCGCTTTTGTTTTGGCAATCCTTCTCCGGTGATAGTTTACTAGGTTTACACCGAGATAAACTTGAAGTAGTCATTTCCCAGCGTCAGCGGAAAGCGTTTGAAATGATACCCACACTGTTTCTCATCCATTTCTACTCTCAAAGCGATTCTGGGTGGGATAAACTGTTTTGGCATCGCGTATTAAGGAATATTTCTAATATTTTCCCATTCCTGAAAATCAAAAACTTTTGCATTCTTCCCTCGTTAATCTCTCTCTCTCTCTCTCTCTCTCTCTCTCTCTCTCTCTCTCTCTCTCTCTCTCTCTCTCTCTCTCTCTCTCGTAGTGCCTTGAATGAACAGAACTGTTCCCTCAGATGTGAGACGGTTTACCATTCAATATTTTCGCTTAAGAAGGATCTTGAACCAATGAAAAAATCATTTTAGCTCTCTCTCTCTCTCTCTCTCTCTCTCTCTCTCTCTCTCAGATATAGTCAGGATTAGGTTTTATCTGTGTCCAATGCAATTTTGCTTATATATCCATTTCTGTTACTGAAGTCGACCTCTCTCTCTCCTCTCTCTCTCTCTCTCTCTCTCTCTCAGATATAGTTTATATTTGGTTTTATCTGCGACTGATATTTCTCCTCTCTCTCTCTCTCTCTCTCTCTCTCTCTCTCTCTCTCTCATTTTATAAACAACAAAAGAAAGGATGATACATAAAGCTTTCATCTAATTCATCAAAGAATCCTTACTACGTGGGATGCTGAGTAATGAAGCCCATTATATTTTGGGGCAGCGAGCGTCTTCATTAGATTTATCAGTTCGCCCATATATCGACGCCTCGTTAGATAATTACGTAACGAATTCGGACATCATCATAATGAGTCCATCAATTCCTAAGATGATGTAATGGCTGGAGAGTTTGCCTCGTCTTCACTACTTTCGGACATTACATAAAAAAATGAACACATAATTCTCGGGTAAATTGGCAGTTCCGTTGTGTTAGTCTCAGTAAAGTTGAGACCAACATGTGCCTGATTGCTTTTCGCTTACTCGGGGAGTAAGCCTACAAACTACTTGTTGTTGTTGATGTTGTTGTTCTTGGGGGTAGGGAAGGTTCATGGAAGAGCCTGAAAACGTCTGAAAAAGGTGTTTCGCGTTGTGTTAATGATACAAGAATTTTAGGATAGGATGTTTATGATTTATTTATTGGAATGAAACTGTAAAAAAAAAAAGATAAATAATTTGCATGTTAAACAGTACAGAAAAATTATTTGTAATTAAATATACCACATTCATTTAAATGTTCGTTGGTGAAACAATGGGATATTTGGCGGTAGATTTTAACAAGTTTTAATTTACGTCAAGTACAAACATTATGTTTACAACTTATGCGTGAAGGGAAACTCTTGCACGAGTCCCGAGTAAGCTTGAGGTTGGATCACGCCTTGATTTTTATACTCTTTAAATATTTCTGCTGTTTATCCATGTTTTTTTTTATTTGTTCATTTTCTGTTCGTGGTTTTTTTCCGTTTCATTTGTCTTGTTACTTTTGCTCATTTCGGCTTTTTTATTTTTCATTTCTTTTAGCGTCTCTTTCTTTTTTCATTTTCCGTTGATATTATTGCTGTTATTACCTTTTGCGGAGACTTCCTTTTTTTCTGCGTATGTTCTTCCCCCTCGTAGTTCCCCATTGGACGAGTGGTTTACGTACTCGCCTACCGATTCGGCAGTCCCGAGTTCGATTCTCCGCTCTGCCGACGTGGAATCAGAGGAATTCATTTCTGGTGATAGAAATTCATTTCTCGATATCATGGTGGTTCGGATCCCACAATAAGCTGTATAGGTCTCGTTGCTAGGTAACCAATTTGTTCTTAACCACGTAAAAATATCTAATCCTCCGGGGGACCAGCCCTAGGAGAGCTGTTAATAATCAGTTC